>NW_026623297.1:714607-717005 GCF_030028575.1 Malurus melanocephalus | reverse complement strand
GGAAGGAAGGAAGGAAGGAAGGAAGGAAGGAAGGAAGGAAGGAAGGAAGGAAGGAAGGAAGGAAGGAAGGAAGGAGGCAGTTTCCATCTGCAAGGGCCAGTACTCTGTTTCCCCAGCAGAACACTCAACTTCCACTGCTGGTGCAGAAATTGTCCCCTCTTAGACTTGTCTAATGCATTTCTTCATTTTCAGAAATGGAATTTCATAAACCAAGAAAGCCACTATTTGTTTGAAGCACAACAGCAGGCTCTGCTTAGCAACCTGTTATCCTGAACACACCAACAGGATTTTCTTCTCTGCCCATCACAGGGGTGTATTTAGGATCACAGGAACTCTGTCATGAGGTTTTGATGTACACATACGATAACTGATTTTTTCTTATTATTGTTATTTTGAAATAAAATTAATTTGACCTGTGAATATTTGTAGCCTTTTTTCAAAGTAGAGACTCTGGAGGAAAAAAAGGAAGAAGAGATTGAGGAAATGTCCAAAGGAACATGGCAAAACTCCCTCCATGATGATGGAAGGGACGTGTTGTAGCAACAGATTCTGCTTTAMCTCAGAGCATTCTGCCTAACTGCAGGGCACTCCTTTGGGGTTATGTCCTTCAGGTTTGTGGAATATTTCCTAATCCCTGTCTCCCCCAGCACAAGAAACATCAGTGAAGCACGATTAGCAGGGAGTGGAGCTGCCTGGAGCTGGTGGATGTGACCCACGGCTCAGTGGCACTGGTCAGGCATGAGCAGTCTGGGAGGGAAGGTGTGTGTGTACAGCTCACCCCCTGAGAGARCAGGGCCTCATCACTTTTGGAACAAAACAGTGAAATTCCCCTATTTAATTTATGGCTTGTCTGTTTCACGGGCCACACTGGAGAGGAGGATTAACCCAAGGTAGCTGTAAAGGAACCAATTCATGCATGAGACAGTGCAACCACAGCAGGATGCAACTCAGGGGTTTGAGCTTTGCTTCTCAGGAGTGCATAACAGCCTCCAGCTTGTCTGAAACCTAGTTTGTGTATCTTTAAATTATTCTTCAGGAAGAGAATTTTTTTTTTGCTGTTGTTTTTCGCTGAGTTTTAGGTCAAGCAGCTTTTTTTTTTTTTGTTTGTTTTTTTAAAGCCAAATAAAATGAATCAAACTGTGTTCTATAACCTGGAGAGACAGAAAATAAGAAACAGATTTATGGGTTTTAATTTTTAAATCTTGGGTGGTGCTCAAAACCTACACTGATGGGACCATACTAGTAGCTAGATAGAGACAGTAAATATCAGGAGAATCAATGATAAATCTCATTCATGTTTTTATTGGGAGAAATCCTGAGTTTATATAGCTGAATTACATGCCAAAAAATTTCAAAGTTGTGTGTTCAGAAATAAGTACCTATAGCCATGTGGGAATCAGTGAGAACTGTGAATTCTCAGTACCTCTGAAAATTGCTTTCACATAGACAAAATTTATAGGACTACCTTCAGACATCAACCTTTGAAAAAATTGGCCAGGATTCCTACCTATTTATTGTTTCCTGGGCCAAAAAGAGTGATGAAAGTAGCTGGGTTTTTTATTATTATTTCCATATGCATTATATTTATAAGAATATTTATGCAAGGAATGTTACAGAAATTCCATGCTTTGTTTCCTTTGTGAAAGATACCTTCCTCATAAGAAACATATTATGCTTGGTCAAATATTTCTCTCTATGGGAGGATTAGATCCACAGTACTGTGGGGTTCTCATTTATCAGAAGCACTTACTTTATCACCTGGCTTTTATTAAAAAAAAAAAAAAAAAAAAAAAAAAAAAAAAAAAAAGAGAGAGATCTATTCTGTTTGGACAGCCACTGTACACTGGATTTAAGAGATTAAGGTTTATTCTAGAAAAGTGTTATTGTGAGATATGATATGAATAGCATGACATCATTTCTGGCAATAGTATCAGTGAGTGAAAGGAAAAAACCCAACATACAGACAGCTTCCTGATAAGAGGAAAGAGTTCTATACTCTTTTATAATTTACTGTGTTTTAAGATTATRTATGTTATATACCAGTCTAGAAATGAGAATAGACAAAACAGCAATAAATTCTTCTGAGGGCATTATTTGAAAATATATTAAGTTTCTAACTGTGAAAGAAGAATTYAGGGCAGATTAATGAGGAGCTAGCAGGTTTAGTTATATTTTCTTACTTTCTTACAGAAAGCTAAGAATTTCCAACCTTTACTTTAAACCTTTGTATGGATACAGTACTTTAGATTTTAAAGAAACATCCATTTTTTTGCCTTTTTGTGATGAGTGGCATGGCCTTTTTCTAATTTGGTTAATGTAATGGGAAAACATATGAACTTAAAAAATAGTTCACTATAATCACTGAATTCTTCCCCAAAACAGAACAAACTTTCTTTGC
>NW_026623297.1:683846-714253 GCF_030028575.1 Malurus melanocephalus | reverse complement strand
AGCTGAGAGGTATTATTGGTTCTACTGCTGGTGCTCAGGGGTGTAGTGGCACACTAAAATATTCCACCTCAAAAAGTTTTCAGCGAAAAGCTTAGATATGAGACAATAGCTGCAAACTCAAAGACAGACTGGTTTTGCCAATTTCATGATTTCAGTTTCTATTACTCAATCACATTGCATGTACTGTGCAACACAACACTGAGGTTTTGTTGCATTTGTGTTCTGTYCATAGATTTAGGTACACAATTTAACTTTACATGYCTTTAGTGKATCCTCYAAATGAGCYTTCCTTAACMATAATACATTCTTYACCAACTTTGAGCTTAACAGCTGCTATGTAGATGCTTATAAAGTTTAAATTTTCTTCACAAGAAAAAAGTGGTAAATACACCTCCATTTTTGCAGTTTTGTTGTAACTGATTATTTATATAATTTCTATATCAAGCTGTTTGCAAGATTCTATGTGTCATATGGTCTATTTATCATTGCATTCACCCTGTATTTTAACAATCTTTGACAACTTCCTTACATTCCTAGGATTAGTTTATATATTGCCTTGTCTTATGTTAATATTTGCAATCCTTTCTGTTATGTCAATTAACTGCCAGGACATCCATCTAGACACAGTGTACTCAAGTATAATAAAGAAAAGAAAAATACTTCAAGATGCTAACAAATTATAACCATGCCCAGATATAAACCAGATGTATGAGTGATAAACACAGAGATACAAAATTGTCACCACCCTTCAAAATCACAATTTTAAATGCCTCCACCTTTGACCTGTGGCAATAAGCTTTACTGGGTCATGAGATGGAAATCTAGCCTTGCATTTTTCCGTATTGAATTTTTGAAAACTTTTTTTGTTGTTCTCTTTCTTTTTACTTTGTTGCTTCTTTAGCAGTCTGCATCTCTCAGACATCCCTAAAAAAACCTAACAAACATGGGGAAAAAGAGGTGGTTAAGGGAGCTGTGKTTGCAGTCAGCAGTGCCCGATGCAAACATGTGCTTTGGGTTAGGAAATGGAGAAATGCTCTCAGTACCCCACAGCCTTCATCCTTCACTCACTGCTTCACAGCTGTGTTTAGTGCTGGAGAATATGTGTGCTGATATAAACCAAGAGAACACATAGCCCAAATGCATTTTAGCCATGCTACGTGGTAACAGCACAGTTCCTGAACAGACCTCCAACGGAGTCATTCCTAAGGAAAATTTTGTCACCCTTGAGCTGGAAGTCATGGAAGTACATTGACTTTTCTTTAGCAATCCGAAGAAAACGCATATAATTTTAGAATTTTTTTTTTCTTTTTAATCTCCCTGAAGCAGTTTTTATGAAATGTGAAGTCAGGCAGTATAATCTGTATTTCAGGGATTTTTTTTTTAATAACTAAAAAATGAGAGCAGATTTTTAAATCAGTACTGGTTCATGGTTTGGTTTCCTTTCACCTCAAAGATTATTTTTAATATAGTAGCATTCAACCTATACCTGGTGTACCCCTGGTGTTCCAAGAAGAACTYATWAGGGTTTARAAAAGGTGATTAAGGAGAGCAAAAYSGATTCTCAAAGGCTTTACTTTACTGTAGTTACTGGGGGTTGAGTCAAAAAAGATGTCAAAGTTTTAGTTCAATGATAGCCAGGAGCCTCCAGGTCTGAGTTGAGCAGGATGGAGACTCAGATTGACCTTCTGACCCTTTAGGCTGTGAGACTTGGCTGGGCTTCACACCACCTTGGACCAAATTTCAAGCATCACAGTTCATACTTCTACAAGGAAATCACAAAATTGACTCTCCTAATACAGGTTTTCTCAAAAGTGAGAAAGCAATAAAAGCTTTTATTTTCCTATCACAGTTTAGCAATGGGATAGTCTGGTTGTGCTTTTGAATGCATCTGTGAAGCATCAGCATTCATATAAAAGCTGGGAAAATTAACAAAACAAAATAAAAAAATCAAACCAAAAAACCCTACTGTGAGCTGAGGAGAATATGATTAAAGATGTGTCATTCGTCCAGTCAGTGCTATAAATAAATAGAGTACAAGAGAATTCTATGAAGGTAAAAGAGCTGAGTGCAGTTTTCCATGAAAAGAATTAGTCTTGTGGCAACTCTTCATTGCTCGAAAAAGTCAAACTAAATCCCAGATTCTGCTTTGAATTTTGGAGAAAATGAGTAAATTTAAATCTTAGTCTATCAGGGAGCATGTGTTATGTGCAATGCAAAGAAAAAAACAAATCATTGATAATATCCAGGGGAAACGTGTAAGTACTAGCCAAAGGTGAGTGTTATTAGCCAGTCATATTTAAAGGGGGTAACTCCTTTTGGACTGGAGGTACTTAAAGGCCAGGAGGGAATCCCCTTTCTGAGTCCTGGTAGTATTTATATTTAGAGCTTAAATCCTGAGAGGTGAAGGGAACATTTCAGATGCATGACTCACCTTAGCATTTCTTATTTAAATACTCACCATCAACAGGCATTGTACCCTGTTTTATTTACASCAGAGACATCACCATAGTGCCTGGTGCCTCTGAGTCTGGATGGAGTGTCAGATTTAAGCTGGAGCTCCTGARCTGAATCTAGATGCTGTCAGCATCAAGAGGCTGCCAACACAGGCGTTGCATATCAAAGACAGGATTAGCTGTCATTTAAAAAAATCAACAGAAATCCTACAATTTTTAATCCTTTAAAGGATGGCTGTATCATTTCACCCAGTGCAGGCTGCACATATCTATTGTTCCGAGGTTATTATGTAAACTGCCAAAGTCCCCATAACACCAGGGATAGTTAAACGTGTAAACAGAAATAATTCTATATTTAAACATTATAGCTCTTCTGGTTGTTAAACTATCATTAGTACAGGATGGAAGCTGGTTTACAAGCTTYGCTGTTGTATTTCTACACTGTGGGTGGTAGAAGCCAAGCCATGTTAAGACAATAAAATTTCTTTGTCAAATATACTGTAGATGACTGTTTATACATGGCAAGATTTGCCTCTCACCTCCTGAACCTTCAGGATAGAGCATGGGTGAAATGGATATGTTGTTTTTAGTTGTTGTAGCAGCCTGGAAAGTTAGGACTTGAATCTGCTGACGTGGCTGTGGTTATTTGCCAGTTCTTTCCCTCTGTTGGAGAATTAGCCYTACTTTCTTCCTGACTCCATAAGACAATTCTGGAAGATGTCTCCTTTAGTGCTGAAGAATGAAAACTTAGGAATTTCCTAGAAATACAGGTGCTCTCATCTTTAAAAATAGCAACAGTTATTGAGAAAACCATATTTAGCTATATAAAAGAATTTAGAAACTTACTGAAAATATTCAGTGTGATGACAGCATTTAGCACRTTTCTGTGGTCCCTAAATAGAAGCAATATTTACCACATAATTCATGCCTCAATGGAAAGGAATATGGATTWATATATATTGACAAAATTTAATCCTGTCAGTGAGGTATTAGTTCTAAAGTCTAATAAAATTTCAGCTGTCATATATCARTGCTTAGTAGGCTGAAACCCTTAGAGGAATGGGGGTACCAAGTCCACAGAAGGATTCAATCATTTTATCATCCTTTAAAACAGTTGCTTTTTAATGGGAATCAAACCAACACCCTTGTGGATTTAGGCCAAACTACCTTCACAGTGAGTTGCAGCAGCAGAATCTCAAATTCACAGAGGTTTTACATCCACTTTTTTGTGCCATCCTTGCAGAATTTCCTTCTGGAGACCATTCACAAAAAGAGAAACATCAGCAGAATCCAGTTAAGGTGTGCCCACAGCATCAAAATTATGTGCCTTAGTTCTTGATTCCTTCCCCCTTGGCCATGCAGCCTAGCAGGATATGGGAAATAGAAGTAGGGAAATTTCTCCTGCAGAAAGAGAATTGCAATTAAGTTTTGAAAGTGCAGACCAGGATGTTTAGTTTAAAACATGTTATCAACTTGCCACTTTACTCCATGACAGCTTGGTGTTCAGTGTTCTTATTCAGCCCTGAGACAAGGAACTGATGCCCTCCTGACCAAATCCTTGTGAAATGTGCTGACATTTAAGGGTTGTTCTGAATGGGAACATTCTGCAGGGTCCCATTCTGGGTAGAGTACTCTTCAGTAGTGGGATTTGTGATGCCAGGAGAGCAGCTACAAGGTCACTGACATGGGAAAAAGCATGGACCCTTGTCTCTGCTCAAACATTTATCTCTGCTCTTTTCTCCCCCCACTCCCCTCACTCCATGATAACTGTGAAATGTAAAATAGCAGCAATAATTTGTTGTAAAGCATTTGGGGACACTATGGTATTTCTGGGCCTAGTTGCTGGGTTCAATGGAGAAATGTGGAAGTTCTCTTTTGAGGCTTTTTTCATGGGAAACAAGAAATTAAATGTTTTATTTTAATGAGTGTTTTGGGAAAATGTGATAAATTGTGTTTGTTTTATAGGTATAATTCTGCTTGCTTGACATGAACAGTATTATTCAGACTGGCTGCTGTTTAAAATAGCATTTGCAGCACAGTTCATTCCATTTCAGTGCTTCTTTATTTTTGATAKCTTTAAATATTAAACTGACATAATTCTAAATCAGACTAGCCTAGAAAATTCAGTTCTTGGAAGGATTCTGTGATCTATTCAAGCCTACTTACATAATGCAAATATCTATTCCACTGTTTTTATTAAAGGTAGCATTTATGACACTATTACGTAAAGTCAAATAAAAAAAGAAGAGCTAAGTTTTGAAAAAAGCACATCCTTTCCTTTTCTAATACCTATATTGGAAGACACACAAAGTCACTGAATCAAGACACAGTGAYCTTCATACAAATATTTCATATATATTTTTGGTGAAGTCTTTTGATGTTTGATTTTTTCAGAAAAAWCAACTTTCTCAAATGAAGTATGAAATGAGGTCAGGGCTTACTGAAGTGAAACATGAATTAGAGTATTCGTGAGTTAATATATGCAATTAAATGAAGCTGTTAATCTGTTTTCAGCTTTGTCATGATATATTTTCAGTTGCATCAAATTTATGACCTGATCATTTGTTAACAGTTCAGTATTAAAATTTGTATRTATTGAATTCATTACCTCAAAAAGTTCAACACATGTAAGACCAGATTGCTATCATTTTAACACTGCGTTATTCAAACTTTTAAATATAGCTGAAAGAAAACTGCATCATATTCAGTCTTTCACTAATCTTCTTTGTCATTTCCATCTTAACTTTTTAATAATTTATTCATTAAATCTACTTAGTTCTCAGCAAGTTTTAGTTGTTGAAAACATTACCAGGTTTTCAATTATTASTATGCAGATGTCTGTTTAGACAGGTGAAAATCCTCAACATTCTCCCACATTTGAAACTGACTTTTGTTCATGAATTTTTTATTTGGTTGGTTGAGGTATTTTTTTTGTCAGCTTGAGGGTTTTTATTGGGGGAAGGCAGGGTCTTCTGAATGCTTTTATAAGAGAAGAGTGAAAAGATGATTRTCAAGCACTGACCTACCAACTCATCTGAATTATCTCAACAGAACTCRTTGAGTGTGCAGGGTACAAAGTGGTAACTTGGTGGAAGAACACATTTGTTCCTACTGTTCCATTAATTTGYAGTAAATTCACACATCCCAAAGTTAACATCAACAGAGTTTCAGATGTGTGATCTCTCTGARGAGAGACATCAGAGACAGCTGATCCCACCAGAGCACAGGGGAGCCCCTTGGCCAAACAGGGAAAACACATTTAAGAAAGGAGAATAAAACCCCAAAACTACCTATGCAGGCAGAGGAGGAAGCAAAAAGAATGAGGAGCAGCAGAGGGGACACCATGGTGAGAGGATGGGGTGCTCCATGGCAGCAGTGGAGGTGTCCATCATTGTCCATGAAGGATTCAAACCACAGTAGTTGGATGAATCCTGAAGGACTGGAGCCACAGAGAAGCAGAACAGGTGAGAGAAAGCCTTACTGACCATAACCCTGTTTCTCATTATGTGTTCTGTTCAGAGGGATTTAGAGGAGACAAGAATGAAGGGGTGAAATGGAGACTGGAGAAAGGCAAAGAAAAAATACAAGTGCTTTAACACTTGTGTTCTTATTACCTATATATTTCAATAGTCAATAAAGTTAATTCTCCCCAAATTAACCTATTTTGCCCTTATAGTAACTGCTGTGTCACCTCCCTATCTTTATCTTCATTCATGGAATTTCTCTCCCATGTTCTTCCCATTTTCTCCCTGCTCCTGCTGAGGAAGAAAAAAAGTGAGCAACCTCATGGAAGTTTGTCAGCCAGAGTGAACCCACTGCATGCAGGAAAGATGTCTCACTTTTCTGCATGGTCAGCATAGGAGAGATGAAAATGGAAGTCTGATGTTGCTGAAAGATGCAGTGGGCTTGGAGACACTGTGGCAAGATTAATATGGATAACAGTGCAWGGTCTCAGATTTTAAAAAGGCTTTGCTCCTATGAGAATGCGTTTGCCAAATATTCCAGAGCTTATCACCAGAACAGTAATTTGTCAAAGCTGGAAGCGCAGTAATAAATAGTGCTCCAGAAAATTTAGCCTTATTCCTAACTGTGCCAGGGAGCTGCTTTAGCAACTTGGAAAAATCTCTTGATTCTGCTTTCAAACAGAGTTTGCTGACAGTAGTCAGACTGCTTTAGACCAATGCTTAAAAATTCTTATGAAAACAAGTCAAGCTCTCATATGTGGAAGTGCAGCGATGTTCTAAGCTAAATACAGGTTGTTATGCCTCTGATTCCCCTCCAAGACTGTCTGTTTAGTCTATTTGGCTTACATGCCCTTGAGGAGGAGTTGCCTGTATAGTGTTCAGAACAATGAGATTTAATCCAACTGCACTGCCATGCACAGTTTTAAATATGGGAATGGTTTCAGAGAGGCCTTTTGCAAACCCATTTGCAGAATGCGACAATGTTTATAGGGTTTGAGCCTCCCAATGCCTCAAAAAGGCAACCTGAAATGAGAAAAATTTGGAATGTTCTGAACTGAGCTTATCTGGAAGATGGTTCTGCATTAAARTGAGGATAAGCATAGTTTTATAATGAACCAAAAAATAGAGTCTCTCTTGAATTGTTAGTGACATGAATGGTTTATTAACTCACAGGTTTGTGATTCTGCAGAATCACAGGGAAGTTTATGAATGTTTGCTTTTCTTGGTATTCAAACACAAAACAAAGGCCTGTGGAGAACCACTTTCATTATGGGGTTTAAGATAAATTCCAAACCAAGGTTTGTATTTAGGATCCAAACACAAGACTTTTCAATTAACACATCTCTGCAGCCTCAGACACCTTTGAAAATGAAGTTTGCATGGGGTTTATCACAACTTTTTAGTTTCCTTTACCATACTGTCACTGATTAGTCCTAGAAGCTTAATTCATTGTTAATTTCCATTTGTTTATATTTAACTCAGCTGTTACATTTTAAAAGTTTTACTGCTGAAGCAAAGATGAGTCTGAAGCATAGCATTTACAGAAAGTCTRTCTTTGATTTCTGACACTTACACAGAGAAGTAGAACAGAAATCATCCACTTTAGGAAAGTGTGCCTTATAATTCTGGGAAGATAAGCTTCCATTTAAGTCAAGAATTACGATCTTGTGCATTTTCTCATTTCCCTGAATAAAATCCTTTGATAAGGCACTATCGGGAGAGGTGTGGSTGATTTGGTTGTGAGCTGGGCAGAAGGCACTGCAGAGCAGGAGGGATTAGTGTGAGAGGTGAGAAGTGTGGCACTGCTGGTAACAGGGCTGTGCATGGAGGGGCTGCTCCSTGTGTGTCAGAGGTGAAAACAAACCTCGTGCTGAGAAATACAAACCAGATTTCCTTTTGTTGGCCTGAGGATAGGAAGGGGAGACAAGAGGAGAAAAGGGGAAAACTGTAAATTGAGTCTGAAGTGAACTTTCCACAATAAGACTACTATGTGAGCTAATATACCCTCCCTGAGGGTGAAATTCACTCTTCTGCATTGGGATAACACATAGCTGGGGTTGAATTTAAAAATCTCTTTTGAAGAGTTTAGGGTAGCTACAGTTCTGTTCATACAATCCACCAGCTAGTAGCTCTTGTTTTCTCTCTGGGCCTGATTTACAATCCTGAATCCCCATGTGCTTGACAGCCACCAGTCAAGGYAGCAAACTCAGCACATTAAGAGYTAGAAAAAGAAAATCTCTATAACTYGAGCCAAATGCTTAATTTGCTGAGATGTTACAAACCTACATTGTTTCTGAATAGTGAAGTGGGGTTGCAGAGTTCTCTTTCTCAGCAAACTCTATTGGTGTTTGCAAAGATTAAAAATAATGGAAAAGGCACAACAAAAACATAGTGACGCAAAAGCAAAGTGAGAGGGAGAAGGGAAGRAAATTTCTATCATTCAATAATGTAATGCMTTAAATTCTGTTCCTGCAGCAGGAWYGTCCACTAGAATCAGTTGTTTGGGGTCAGTGTCATGAATTTGGTCAAATATTTTATTTGTGCCTATTTTTCATTACAGTGAGCCATTAACGACATATTTTTCTTTTTGGAAAAGGAAAATTAAATTGCTTTAAGTGTGTTTTTTCACACATAACAAAGATGCGTGTTTTTCACACATTGTTAAGACAAGTTGTATAGGAAAGATAGTTTCTGTGTCTGCATCTTGAGGAAAAATAGAAGTTTTATTTAGTTTTTATTTGATTTGATTCTAAAAGTGTAAATAACAATAGTACTACAGATTTCATTGAGGCAATATTAATCAGTCTGAATAAGAACAACCCAAATCTACATCTTTAATTTCACTGCAATGCAAGATAMTGTATTATCTAAACTATAACATGAATCCTTAAATTAGCTCTAAAAATATTGGTTTCCTTTCACTGCTTTCCTGGCAGCTGTAATTCATGATCTATTCTTCCTGTGAAGGGCTAATGGATGTTTTAAATTCCTTTAACTCCAAACCTGCAATTTAAGAAATAAATGCTTGTGGGTGGAATGATTCTTAATGCTTCCTTCCTCCTCCCAAGGTGTTAACATACCTCTACCTAGATGGTCACCTAATGTCTTTATTTCTTGGTTTCTTATTTTATCTCTTCCTCCTCAGTTGTGCAGCCTCTCATCCTCTTGTCATTTTCTTTGAATTTATTACATAATTGAAGAGAAGTTCTCCTGCTTTGTAGCTGCTGTTTGCTCTTCCCTTCATTTTTTTAGACAGCTCAATTCCAGAATGCAGGTGTGTGGGTTTTTATTTTCCTTATCTCCATTTTCACAGTAAGGGTAATGAGAGAATCACTTAGAGAGGTTTTCCAGGTAGCAAAGTAGTTACTAAAAGGAAATAACAAATACTTTAATTGTTGTATTATTTAATGTCACAATAACATTCAACTGCATAAACTGTCAAGACATTTTTTTTAGAAGATGTGTCTACTTGAGTGGTGTGAAACTGCATTTTGTCATGGTGAATCACTTTTGTTTTAAAAAATTAAACTGTTTTAGACCTTCCTATCCCCATAAAAACTAAGGTGTTGTTAAAAAAATAATGTCAAGTGATTTGTATTACTGCTTTATTTCTCATCCCACTGAGACCTTTATTTGCTATATATATATATACATACACTATATTATTCTGGTGTGTTTTAGTGATTTCTTATGTATTCTGGGTTTAAAAKATACAAACAAGAAAATAGTATAAACATCATCAAATCAAGGTAGTTCTCTCCTGAATAACCTAAAGATGATAAAAGAGCATGTTCTCTTTTCTTTGTTTTCTTCCAGGCCCTGTTTTAGGCTCATTTCCCTTCCCTCTCTGCCCATTTTTTCCTTTCCCTTAATATTGTGATTAATCACCAGCTAGTACATTCAGAAAACTAAACCTATAAATCTGCAGAACCTTATTATGAAAGAAATGTACATTCACCTCTCAGAGATGGGTAAAGCCCAGAGGAGGCTGAGTGTGTCCCTTTCCCGTAGCAGTGATAAAACCTCATCTTTCTAAAGAGGAACAAAACTCTCATTGCCTTTTTCTGTATTATTGGCTGCAAGAGGAATGATGCTGCTTCTGTCCTGTGATTTCTGCTTTGTGCTGTTGAAGTAGAATGGATTTAATTTGTGCACAGTTTTTTTTAATGCTTTAGGAAACACCTATGTTAGGTCAAATATCTGAGCAGTTAATTCTTTCAGTTCTGTTGTAGTGCTTTTTAGAAATTTAGGTTGATTTGGGAAGAAAAGAGGTTTTTTTTTTTTGGTTTTGTTTGTTTGTTTGGATTTTTTTCTGAAGTGCTTTAAACATAATATTTCCTCAAGGGATCTTATATCATTGAAGGCATAAGTTATGTTCACTCTTTTCAGTAGTGTGTTGATCACTTAAATGACAATATTAAACTTTTTATTGCTGACTGACATTCAGTTAATGGTTCTGACTATTCCAAAATTAATGCCCAAAACGTCTACACCACCACTGGCTGTTCTCTATGAGAAAATTATAAAATCTTTTTGCCTGTGTGACAGTGTTTCKGATATTTAATTTACTATAACTGCAACAATCACCTTAGATCTAGATTAGATTTCTTTTTTTTTTTTTAAATTTTAATTTAAAAATTACAAGTTTGCTGCAAACTTTCTAAAACATTGGAGTCTGTCTAAAATAATTGAAACTTTCTGTTCAACAGCTTGCTCATAGATGCCTACTCATTTCTATAATTTTTTAATATATGCTAATAATTTATCCAGAACTTTTTTAATGCTAATCCCCTATACTTAGAGGATATTCTGAATGGTTTTGTGAAGCAGATGGTTTGGGACTACTAAAGCAATGTAAAGAAACCTAATTTACCACGTATTCATGTTGTATTTTCTGGAAAATGTTGAATATTAAAGTTGCAAGGGTATTCTGAGGAAAATTTCAAGTTCATTGTATTTCTATTTTATATTAAAAATGTCTAAATTATGCACTTGCAGTAATGGGATTTTTTTTTTCTGTCTCTGTAACTACCTGCTTTTATAGAGTAATTGAAAGTTTTGAAAGGTTAACAACAGCAGACACTAAAAACGTATTTAGAGGTTAAAATATCGGTTAGACATATACAGGTAATAGTTGGAAACAGTTTCTCGGATGCTGTATGAATCCTTTTTCTCCTTTTCCTTCCTTAAGGATTTGCTGGCAAGCTTATCTCTGGATAATGCAGCCTTTTCCTAATGGCCATTTTATTGCCCTGGCAAATCATCGGTGTAATTAGCTTAAAATTTAAGGCTGAAAGAAGTGTTGTTTTTGTGAGAAGCCCAAGAATCAAAGTAATTGATTTTAAAGTGCGATGGTTTTCAAACACTGGGTTATGCTAAATACTGCACTGTGAGAGTGATACAGGGCTCATTCTGACTGCCCAGAGAGAATTAAGCCTGAGAACCTTTCCCTCTGTGATGTTGATTATTTGGAGCTGGGGAATCCAGTTGAAAGGATAAAGCTGCAATTTGATGCGATTAGCCTGCCATGCCAAGTCATTGGATAATTGCAGACCTTGCAAGACACTGCTCTTCTGGTGCTGATGTGCTCTGGCCTTTGGGAGCACTGACTGAAGAGGGATGATGAGAGGAAAATAGATTCAGATAAAATTAGAGACAACCGGGGCAAATAGATGTGGATTTTCTCATTTAAGCACAAAAGAAACCTGGCTGAGGTGAAATGGAATCTGGCTGTAATATGCTGAAAAGCTACTTATCTCAACTCCCTCTGGAATATGCAAYAAACATATGGAATAAGCTTGAGATTTAACCTCTCTACTCAAGTTCATATGACAGATTCATTATTTTCTGCATTAGAGAGAGAATATCGAGATCAAAATCTCCATTCTGATTAGCTGGCAAATGTGAACCATTGTAGCACAGAGAATGCATTCATGCACAACCACTTTGCTGTATTTGAACATCAATTTGTTTCATTCCTGTTGAGGAAGTACTGTAGTATCATTTCCCAAGAATGAAAGGCCTCAGTTTAATTTCTGGTAATACAATTCTGAACTCTTGTTTATCACCCAAAACCTCCCACAAAGCATATGTTGGGTACATAAGTTTTACTGTGTTATTCTGGTTTGTTCAGAGATTACACCAGTTTTGATTCACACATTTGATCTCCATGCATCCATTCATCTAAGAATGGAATAAGCTAAAGTTCATCACTGTACATATTTAATTTGATAGTGTAAATGTAAGCCATTGATATAGCTACATATGCACAGATCTAGTTGAGTTAATGGAAGGTTTGGTTTTGACGTAAAAGAAAATTAAATTTGGGTGGGTATTCAAACTTTAGTTATTTATGCAACACTATAAAAAGAAATAGCAATTCCCCCTAAAACCCAGAAGACTTAACTTGCCTAAGTGTTTTGACAAAGCACTTGTCAAATCTGTGTCAAAGTCATTAATGATTTTTTTTATGTAGCACATTATTAATTGCCTGTAGTCAATTAATGATGATGAATTGGGATGTCAGCAACATACAAACTGCTCAGTGTTAAAGAACAAAATCACATTCTTATGATAATCAGAAACTACTCCTTCCTGCTTTTCCCTTTCCCAAATCACTAAGAGAATAGATTCCACTAAGATTCCACTAAGATTCCACTAAGATTCCACTAAGATTCCACTAAGAATCAGTGTTTGACCTGGCTTTATAATGAAGTGTCATAGCAGTATTTCATTCAACGTGCAAATCATTTGAATCCAGAATCAGGTATAGAATCATGGATTCATTTAGGCTGGAAAGGACCTTTCAGGCCACAGAGTCCAACCACGTATGAGCACAGAAAACTATCATGGCAAATAAAGCATAGATAGACTCCAGGGAGACACTTCTTGCTCTCGCTTAATTAAAATTAATGGTGATCAGAACTTTTATTCTGTTATTTCAACTCAGATAAAAGTCAAGATTTTATTCTCATTTGTGTTAGGCTTACTGACTTCAGCAGCAATTATGATAGATCATTAGCTGGTTATGTCATATATTGTATTAAATGTTCTAATATGACAATATTCCTCCTAAGGTGATGACTTTGTATGGAAAGATCATAGGAAGGTCCTTCTTTAAGTTGATACTGATGGTTTAGAGTGCAAAAAGAAGAAAATGGGGAATTCAGCCCAATTTCTTATGACAAGAATTTGCAGGTGACTGTATAGCAAGATAGTTGAAGGTTTTATTCTTTACAGGCATGCACACATAAACATTCACCCAGACATTAAAAAGAAAAAAACAAACCACACCTCAAAAATAATAAAAATAAGCAAAAATTATAAAAAATATAGGTTACATCTGGAACCATCTAAAAGTTTCTAAAAGCTGTCAATTGTAGCTGGTGGTCATGGATTTCTGTCAGAGAAGGCATCAATAGCCTGTACAAAGCCACGAGATGCTACATCTGGCTGTTGACTGCAGTTCACTGTCCTGTCAGAAGCACTCTCAGCTAATACAGTAATAACCAAACCTTAGCCCTGTGGAAAATACTCTAAACTGTTGATGGCCACAAGCTGGGAGACTACAAAGGGAAAGGTCATTTAATAGTTTACATATTTTCTATGATATTTCTTTGTTTCTTTGATGGACATACAATGACTTGTTAGTCACTGATTGCAGCTCTTAATTGATTTTAACATTTTCAATGCTTTTAAYTGATAGTCATTTTTTGGGGGGACTTCTTTCTATGCAGCATATTTTTCAGTTCTTAATGGATCCTGAATGCCAGGTTTGAGTTCTTTGCTTTAAAAAAAATGCACATGGAATTTCTGTCTTTTCAGAAACTCTTACTGTACACAAGCCCTTAAAAACTACCCAGATCTACTGAAATTCTTGAGAATGACTGTAAAAACAAGGTTTATGAATASACTCATAATAAAATTTGGAGCAGAGGGAAAATATTTTGTTTCATATTGAGCCTGCTCATAATTTATTCCATGTAAAGTCTGTTTCTTCAAAAGACATTCCTGATAATTTACTTAGAACTAGAAGAACTGGCATTTGTACATTTTGATTCCATTTTGTAAGTAATGTCATTATCTCTCTCTGTAACATGCTGTGTGTTTATTTTGTTAATTTTTTTTTGGACATTGTTCCATCAATGTAGAACAGACTGCTAGTTTTACTTTTGCATCAGTTGTTTTTTACGAAATCACTTTTGCAGTTGAAACTATTCATGTTACRGCTATGAAGTTCTCTCTATATCACCATGTTAAATGTGGAGAGATGATTCTCTARTCCTGAGTCCAAACTGCATCAAAATACTTCCGTCAATACTAATAAAAAAATCTCATTAACTTAAGGTGTTTGACTGTAAAAGACCAACTAGAAATATTGCATTATCTTGTTGTCTTCTGAGCTATGCTCAGGAAATATTTGGGACAGTTTTAATTTTCCATATCAAGTTTTGAAAAATGAACAGTAAGAATGATGGAGCTTCTCAGTGCTTGGAAATGATCCTTGGTATTATTTATATTTATCAGAGTAGTTCCAGCGTTAGAGGGATGGAGTGCATTTCATGAGGCTACAAAAGGTAATTAGGAAAAACAATGCTGTGCACTATTCAATGTGCATGAAACTCCTAAAAAAAAGGAGCTTACACTTGCCTTCAAAAACAACATCACAGGTGCAGGTGTCATAAAACTTTGCAAACTTGCATAGTTTCTAAATTATCTGTAGGTTTTCCAAACCCTCAAATTCCTTATTTTTTGATGCACTGTATCTTAGCTATGTGTAATACTTCCGTAACATTTAGAATCAATTGCTTTGTTATAGATCTGTAGAAAATAYTTTGGTTTTTACACAATTTTWAAACTTTTTCTTTGYTTCTCCTTCAAAATCTTGGGCCACYACCTTMATTTTTAATTTTTGTGTTTRAATGTAAAACCCSAAATCTAAGCTTKGTCAAACCAGAAGGTTTTCTTCTGGTTTTGACTCAGATCTGTGATTCTCAAATAATTTAATTGCAGTTTACAAATCAGATTTATTTTGTTTGAAATTATATCCCACAGCAAAACAAGAAGGTGTTTAGATTTTACACCATTTTACATAATTTGTGCTTTTTTGGGGGAAAAAAAAAAAAAAAAACCACAAAAAAACCCCCAAAAAACCCAAAAAAACAAAAACAGGGACGTAAACTTTACATAAGCATTTATAGTTCAAATCTTCAAGATATGCTCAGATATGAACATGTAAAAGGAATTAAACAAAGCTTTTGCAATTCCTTCACAAATATGAAATTTTTCAAAGTGTTGTGCTTTTAGTTTGTCTCCTCTTTATTTATGACCCACATGGACATCTGTAAAAGATCTGGTATTCAATTATTCCCTTCTGAAGGCAAATACAAAAGTCCTCAGCAAGACTGGCCTCTACTCTGTATCTTACCACACTTCAGAAAGCTACCTTATGATTTTAAAATGAGTTCCTATAATTGTTTGTGATATTCTGCTTCTCTTCACTCTCATTGCAAGGAAAAAGGAAAGGAGAACTTTGTTAGATTTGGTTGCCCACAGGAGAACTTCAGCAGTAAAGGGTATTGAGGTTAAATAAAACCCCTGTACATTCTGTTATAGCACTACTTGTCTGCAATAATTAATATCTTAATAAATTAATTCAGCTATAACAAGAATCTGATTTTGAAAATTAGCTTATTATATACAAGCAATAAGGTACCCAAATTTACATCTTCAGTTTTGCATTTCCTTCAGATAATAACCTTTTAATATCAAAAAAAGGTTTGTAGATCTAGATACAAACATGATTTTCTATGAAAAGGCACAGAAGAGTAAACCTAGTGTTTCTTATGACCTATTCTAAAATAATTAAAATATTAAAATATTGTGTCTATATCCAAAGTCATGTTTCTTAATTCTAACTTTGCAAAACTGCATTATTATTCATCATTTTATTATTACAGCTTTTTATGTATTTCAGCAAACTGCCATTGCCAATTATTTAAATTCAGAATAGATACAAATAAAGTCTCTCACATCAACATATATTAAATCTAAATATGCAGTAAATATTAAGTCCTTAATAAATTAAATACTTAATAAGTAAATTTGATGTCACACTATAGTCATGGTTGAAAGATATCTTGGTAATGATTGAAGAGATGCTGCACATATTCTCCTTTGCCACTTCAGCTCAATGACTTTGGGTGTCATTGGAGGATTTTCTGAGAAACCAAGATTGTCATGAACTCTGAGAAGCCTTTCAAAATAGAGGAGARAATGGGCTAAAATCTCAAAGGGTCAGCAAGCACAACATGGACACATTCAAAATTATTAGCAATATTCTAAAACATTTTTGAATATTTAGTAAAAAGAAATTAATTCCAGRGTAAAATTAAAAGATTAGTGTGTGTACTGAGCCCTCAATGCTGTGGTTCATASTGAAATTGGTAGTGATTTCAAAGACCTTTGCCTTATCCCTGGGCTTTAATGGGTTTCCTCTATCAAGATCTATTCTTCCAGTMGATCTCTGATGAGGCTGTAACACAATCAGATGCACAGAGTAATTATTTTTCTGTCTGGAATCCAGATTCAGCATGAATATGGTGATTAGTTTTTTAAATTTCATATTCTATTTCATTTGTAATACCTTTGTTACCCTTCAATGTCCCAAAATTACACATTTTTTTGCTGTTGATGTTTATTTTTTCCTGATCATTGCACTGACCCTGATATTATTCAATAGTTTGATGAAGGGCAGCATCACCCAGCCCTGGCAAGGCTATAGGTCAATTGCTTCTACAATGTCATTGATGATATTTCCTTTTCTCTTATTCCTTTATCCCACTAAAATGCTGAACACACTAGGTCTGGAAGTAATGCATTAAATTTGGCCTTTCAGGTTTGATGGATTTGGAAGTATCCAGAGGGAGTTATAGTGCATTGTAAATCACAAATATCTTGAGAAAGAGGAGAAACTTGTAAAATTTGGAGCAGACATGAGCGTTGTAGCACAGTTACCTTCATAAAATCAAGTCCTCTTGAGTACATGTTTTTGCATTATTTCAGTGAAAGCAACACTCTCCACATCTAATCTGAAATGCATGTTATTGTTTCAGTTTTACTGGTATTTGTACCCACAAAAAGAGGAAAAAAAAATGAAATTTCATTAGGGTCAAGAAATAAGAACTAGAGACAAATTGAAAGAAATAGCCTGTATCCATGATGAATTTAGATGCATGATTGAAGTATTTATAGTTGTTTTCAGTATAACTATTATCCAGTGTAAYGTGTCAGTAATGCTGTAGTGTCTGTGTATATTTATATAAACATGGCCTGAACTAAATCATAAACCTACTCTGTGAATTTACCTGTGTGTAAAACCCTATRTTRTTGAATGAGRTTTTTCACCWYGATTTGCTAGATTAAAGGTGTCTARAATGCTAGATGCACTKATTTCWKGCTTCCTSAAYTGGATTATGGTCAGGGAAGAAAGTGTAGAAGAAAAATAATTTGATTCTGTCGCATTCTTTTTCACAAGCAAAAAGTCACACCTGTTAATGCTTGCTTGATTTTATCACACTATTTAGGAACAACAAACATGTTTTAATTAAAATTACCCACACTGCATGTGGCATGCTAGGTGGAAATAATGGGGAGGCATTGCTGTCCGGGCAGGCTTCATTGTATAGATGGGAATATGTTACAAGGTAGAGTCCCAAAGAATTTAGCTAAATATTTGAAATAAATTCCAAAAGCAAAGCATGCAGTGGTCACCAGAAGATGTTGAATTCTCAACATTCATGTAATTTTAGAAAAGTATTACTCCCTTAAACTGCTAAGGAAGGTTATGGACTCAGAGCTCATGAATATCAGTTCTGTTTTTTAAGTTTTTAGCAAGTTATTTTTTCATTCATAGCCCTTGAACGGTAAATAAAATTCAGGAAAAAAGATGATCAAGTGTACAAAGGGAATTGTAGTTCCCTGCATGAAGTGTCCTCTCATGCCTTAAAACACATATATAAACAGAAAAACATGAGTCATAGTTGATGGATTTTTTCCATGTAGTACAGATAAGGTAGTAATGATTATATTTCCATTTTAAATAAGGACTTGCCAACCCTACAGGACAGGAAAAGAGTCGCTGATTATCCAGTCCCTCTTTCCCTTCAGTATTCTGTAGTCTTTTCTGCTGCTCTGATTTCTCTTTTTTTAAAAAAAAAAAAAAATCAAAACATTTCAAAAATAATCTCCAAACTCATTCTTTCTTTTTGTTCAATGTATTTGCCCTGTTGCCAACAACTTTCTATTAATTAACCTCTACCAACCTTTTATAGATCTCTTTTCTAAACTTAAACACCAAATAAGAGAACTGTTCATGGAACATTTAGGGGAGAATTGACTGAAACAAAASCTTGATATTGTTTTCAGTAATGAATTTTACACTGGAGTATTCAACTGAACTTGAGGAGATTTAAAGCACATTCTAAGGTATGTTACTGAGACACAGTAAAATGCTTTGCTTTAGCAGCTGTTGTTTACACCTGAAGCTATTGTAAAAGCCTAGGATCTCATCAGTTTGGGGTTTTTCTCCCATCATTTTCTTCTCTTTCCCCCCCCCTTCTGACAAATGAGGCTTTTATAAATTAACTCAGCTGGTGCACATTTGACCCCAATTTTTGAATGTGTTCCCTGGGTCAAGTASTTTTGTGTGTGAGAATAGAATCATTCTTCCTACCCTGAGGCAACCAGACTCATGCATTTAACTTATCATCAACACATTTTTAATCATAAATAATTTTCTGCATGTTTAATCTAGGCAAACAAATCTCATAGTAAAAACAATTACAGGCAATTACATTTTTATTTTCTAGTCTCTGCTTACCCATATTAAACTGTGCTACTGAATGATAAATTATAAATTAAAATCTGTAGAATAKCGTGGATGTTTCAACATATTGAATRAAAACTTCTTTTACTCTGAAGAATCCAATGAATCTTACCCCCTGACCTTTTTGCAAATTTAAGAATGATATTCTCCTATCTGTACATCTCTGTCTCTGTCTTTCCCACTTTGCCTTATCAGCTCCTTCCATGGCTGGGAATTTTGCTTCCTCACCCTAAGTGCCAACATATGGTTGCATTCTGTAACCTGAACTCATGGCTGAGTCTATGAACTCCATTCCTTGCTCTCCACCTTTGGGACATCAGTAGGTGGTAATCTCAGCAACCTGGATGTGATATCACCATTGTGGCATTTTCATTGACACAGCTCTGCTATAGAGACCCCTTTGCCCCCCAAGTATAATTCCTGAAAAATTAGCCTTTCATTACAAAACATTAAATCTCTTGTCACTCAATCCTGTAGGCTGATGGAAGCATTGGATATGCAGTGGGGGTAAAAAACTCCCACTGGAGTTAAACTTGGCACTTCCCTGCTTGGTGGTACCGACTCTGACTGGGTGGTCCCTCTGGATCTCCTTTCAACAACCMATTCACAGGTAGACAGCAGCTATAGTTAGGATTAGAAATCTTGAATTCAGCAACTCCCAAATTTTATGGGGTTTGAAGTGCCAGCTCTTATTCTTATGCTTTGATATGTTGGCAAGGTGAAAGGATTGCATTTGATAAGAAAGTGGTTCTTTATTTATTATTTTAAAATATCTTAGGAAAGCTTCCCACCTGGGTGGTTTGCCTTTTCCTAACTTAAATTTCTAGTYGATGCTTGAGTTGCCCTCTTCTATCCTTCTTGGGGTGATTTAGGTTTGGTGAAATCTAAACAATGTGTTTCATATTTCTTATATGCCAAGAGGGACTTTCAGGGCAAGGCTGAAAGAAAGCAGTGCTTTTGGTTAACATCTCCCATGAAGGCAATATATCTACAATAATTGTCCTGGGAAAAGAAAGCCAAAGAAATTTGCTCAGCTGTAGACTGACTGAAGAGCTCAACAATGTGATAAATRGTTTACCTTATCTGAGTACTGAATAATGTCAACCTGTATATGGCAGCTTTGATATTCATGCAAATTGTTATCACATTTAGGTAAAGAAGAACGTTCTTCTAGGAATGGAAACATTAAAAATGCTCCCTCTCCCTACRAAAAACTTGTGATTAGGGTTGAATTTTAAGAAACAATAATGTTATAAATTGCTTCTGGAATTAAAAGTTTATAAAAGAAATTTTAAAATGTTGGTAAATATTTTTGTCTATGTTTTAAAACACTAAATGATTGAATAGTAAGATAATTAGCAAAGAAATTATCAGAGAGTGATGAGACAACGTATAAAATGCTTTGTTCATGGTATCATCAGGAGATGGTAATTTAAACAGCAGTTTAGACATTGCTCAAGGATTTTTCAGAAAACCTAAAGTCATTGTTATCTCATAACTTGGAATAAACCACAAATTTTTAGAGCAARTCAATGATGTAATTTGCATTAACTGGCAAGCTACAATGGCAGATTAGCAAATCTGCCCTACAGTTTTGAAATCTGCTTTTACAGACATATTTTATTTAAACTGTGTTTAAAGTCTGCAATAAATYGCCACAGAAGCTGAAGAGAAATAGGAATCACAGTTTAAATCGATTTATTGGTGGATCCAATAGCTACGTGACCATGTTATGGTTGGATTGACTTTGAATGCAGCATCAGTACTTAAATGCATAATTTATAAGAATTAATAAAAGAGATTTTTTTTTTTTTTTAGATTTTAAAGGACATAAACTGATAAGCTACATTGAGTTTTCTAATAGTGATTTCTAAAGTGGGAAGGCACTCTTTATCTTCTGCTGATTTACAATATAAATTAGAAGGTGCAGACCACAGAAACCTCCCCCATTCCCCCCAAAAACCCACATACACCCCTGATTTTCTGCATTCTGCTGCCTATTGGCCACCCCAGTTAGAAAGAGTGTTTGGAGGAGATTCATTCCCTTGAGGTATCATGATCATTTTTCAAGCACAACCACTGTTGGTTCTCTCTGGAGTCTCTTCTTTGATTCACTTCCAGCCTCTCAGCCACAGATGTAAGGCCCTTTTCAAAGCATGTATCAGTGAAATTCTTCTCCTGGCTTTTCACCTACTAATTGCAAGCAGGGAGCTAGCTCTCCTTTTTCAAACAAAGCCACAATTTTTAAATCTTCCCTCAGCATAGCTATGGCTGTAGAGCCAAATGCTGCATAAATTGTGATCGTGATAATGTGACACTTTCATCTTAGCTMGAAATAGCATCTGTCTGCTGCAACATCTTTGAAATCTTGATTGATAAAGGATTTAGACCTGGTTTTAATTATCATCTTATGTACTTGGCAAAGGTTAATATTTTGCATGGGGAAAAAGATCAGGCTATAATTCCTGGRTTTAAAGAACTGGATTTAAAGAACTGCAGAACTTTGATTAACTATGCCTTCCAATGTTAGAAAAAAATTATATTTTTGAAATGAATAAATTTATTATTTGTTTGAGAAATATGGAAGTCTTTTTTCATGGCTGCTCCAATTTATATACAGAGGTTATTTGCACAATACAGGTAGGAACAAAAATAATTTCATGATAAACACAAATGTTTTTTCTGTTTCAAATGTGCTTCAAATTCATTAATGACCTTAAGTCATAGTCCTAAAGTTAAGGGAATTTCTCTAGCTCTCATTTGGCCACATTTTTCTGATAATCTCAAATGGATCAGTCCCAAGCACACACAAAATCAAAGAAAGTTGCAAATTCACTTTTGTTGCTTCAACTGCTGCCAATTATAGGAAAGAGACAATTAAATCTTACTGTGCCATATTAATGCTGGTCATGTCCTAAAATATAACATCACAAGAAATATTTCTCTTTATTTTAGCTTGCAACATGYCTTGACTATTAGGGTTTGGGGTTTTTTAGCATGATTATTTTTTGCCAGATGGATCTATATCAGATGCCTATRTATGGCCTGGATGGGTATTGCATGCCATTACTATTTTAAAGAAATAATGAAGTATAAGTAAGAAACTATAAATTCCTATAACAAAAATGGAGTTTTTGTGAAGTTRCAAAGTCACACACTGAGTTAATTTTGCTGTACAAAGTTTTTTTTTTTTTTTTTAAGATTATAAAAATCATGTGCTGTGTTTTTTAAATATTTCTTGAATTGTAGTGGCTAAGAGGACTAATAAAGTGAGTGATTGATGTTGAATTCACAGGTTTCTGCTGTGTCACTTTTTTTTTTTTATTATTATTTATTCAATATCAATGCTCAAAATTATCATCCAGACAATATGGCTTTCATAATCCCTTTTCCTAATCTTCAAAGGGAAGCTAACAGGAGTTAAATGGGAGCACAAGCTCTCATCTTCTGAGTCTCAGCAGAGAGAAAGGAACAGTTTGACATTAAAACTGTGGTGCTGCAAAGATGATCTGTCTTCATTTGAAAAGATTTCAGTGTGATAAAATTGGAATCATAGTGAAATTACTCACATTAAAAAAAATTAATTACTACAATGTGGAGTGGATGGAAATTCTACTTACACAGTTTATTGGGTAATATGATGTCTTTACTCCAAATCTTCAAACTGACTTGCATGAGGGAGGGATAGCACTCAGAGACTATGGACTATTTTTAGATGATTACAGTAGAAACGTTTGTGATCTATTTGTTAAAGGGTTGTGTATAAACTAGGGTTAGTTTATTTTGAACATAGAAAAAACTCTTTAATTGGGCAAATATCAAAGTTTTTTCAGATGCTTTTCTGACCCTCAGAACACACAAAACAGGCTTATACACTCTGGAAATGATCCAATCTTTGTGGTGTTRAATACTGAGTTGACAAAGTCTTTGGCTTCCACATTTAGCTTGCTTCCCATTTTTTGTGTGTCTGAGGCTTCTAGACAGACAAACTCATATAATTGAATGATTTCAATTCCTTAGCTTTTGATTTTCATTAATCCATCTTGTGTGATGTGATACAGAACACACCCATAAAGTAATTTTTTTTCTTTATTTAAAATATGGTATGYGCTTTTATGTTTTCACAGAAGATGTTCCTGGCTGGCTGACAGTTTATTTGAACTGTTTTAACTACTGTATTAATAAACAGTGCTACTTGCAGATCATGGCAATATGCTTTGCATTTTCATCCCATTTTTGTATTATTCAGACATGTAATGAAAACAGTATATGGGGCTGGATTTTTAGCATTTATTTTTAACTACTGTTTATGGCTCCAAATTCATTCCTCGTGTAAGATGTGCCTAGAAAGGCAATGAATATGGATGAGATTGACCCATGTTCCTATATTTTCACATAATTTCTGCAAAAGACAGTTGTCTGTGCTAGTCTCTGTGGGAGAACTGCATCGTATGCTAACTTTGAAAGAGGATTAAAGAGATGATATAATAGTTTTTCTAACTCTAGTTCAATGGTTCTTTATGATGTGATTATGAAGTGAGCTGCCAAAAGACAAATAAAAAAAAGATGAGCTTTTAAAGGAATAGCTTTAGTTCATATTTTTTTTCAGAGAAAAAAAAGAAAAAGAAATCACATCATTTCATATGTACACATCAGTTCAAGATAATGCAACAAGGTTCTCTTAAGTTCTGAAGGAGTTTCTAGATTCCATTATCCATATTTGTGGTGGATGTGTCCTTTGCTTAAACTTACATTTTTCCAAATATTATGGCAAAGAATGTCTCTAATATATTATCATGTTTCACTGCATCTAAAGGGTTTTCTATCCATGAGCTACAAGATAATGAATTTTTTTTAACCATGAAATGGGATTATAAATGATTAAAGTCTGGGAAATGGGCCTAATTAGAACAAAACCCAAACACAGGTAAAAAATGAGTACAATTTGATTGCTGTSATTTTTTGACTTTTGAAGATTCTCCTCCCTCCTAAATGTTGAACCTTTTTCCATGCAGCATCTTTCATTAGTCCAGGTTCCTCTAAGGTTACCTGCTGCCATTCTAAATGGATTCTGCTAATGCAAAGAAAAATGATCATTCCAATTGTGTGGTCTTCTGCAATCTCTGCTGTGRGGCCAATAAACCTGAAATAAGTATTTACGAAAATGTGCTGCAAAACACTCCCCAAAGCCACTGGTGCCAGCTAAAAAGACATTTTTTAGTCTCACAGATAAAGAAAAGCACTTAAGGAATGAAAGGTTTAGTTTGTTGGTTTTGTGCTATCTAAAGCTTGGCTCTGATGGTGAATATTTTAACATTGGCCTGAGCAACTGAAAGACATTTGACACTTAAACTTCCATAATGGAGCTATTTCAGGGATTGAGCTATTTTGTTTATTGCACAATATGAAAATCATATGGAAATAGCTCTGGAGGAAAATAACAATAAAAAAAATCCACAATACCATCAATAAGTCTTTAATATATTGTGGAAGTAGAACCACTCCAGAATTATCATAGGCTTGCAAAACTCCTAAAAAGTAATCTTTAATTATAATAAAGTGGGCTTGTGTGATGATGTCGTGCAATGYGGTCTAATTACAGCTAGAATAAACAAAATTATGGTTAATCCTCACAGAATGTCCAACAGTTTATAGGCTTTGGCTTYGGCTTTGCATTCTGAAAGAGCAGAAGCTTTCAACAAAAGCCAACGCTGCTGCAGTTGTGCACGATTATCTTCTACCCCATTTTTTGCCCTGAAACAGCTTCTGCTGGCAGAGCCCTCATTTGGGGCTCTTCTGCCTTTTATGGGCACAAGCAACAATTTTTATGTGGCTCATGGGGAGAAAGCAGAGTGGAGAGCTCCTGTATTGTTTTGTTCTCTCTGGTTTTCCTGGGTTTACAAATCAATGCCTTGTTGAGGTTGTTAAGGTAATGTCCATAGACAACAACATAGTACTGTTAATTCAGGTGACATCTTCCTTAACCACATTGAGAAATAAATAAGGGTTCACAAGAGGAAAGATGCATTTGAATTACTTTTTATGACTCTTCTAGTTTGTTTTTGTGTGGTTTTTGTGTTTTGTTTTGGAATTTTTTGTGTGTTTTTGTATTATTCTAACAGTTCCATCTGGTCAGACATGCAATGGAAAAAGTTGTAGAAGACATGAGAYTGGCCTTTTGAATGGCATACCTCATCACTGGATTTGATTAGATAGCAGATTTTACTGTACAGTGGTTTATATTGTTTTAAATTAATAGAATTTAATGTTAAAAGTGAGTACTTTTACTCAATAACCACGCTGAAAACAAAAATAAAGCATTACATCTGCAGATTTGCCATCCCCCAGTATTTTTGATTACCTCAATCACTGGTAGCTTACTTTTATTAATAGAAAGTATTTGAGAAAACCAAACAGTAATAACTAACAAATGTAGATTTCTTTTCATTCCTACTTACAAAGTGGTTAGAATTCATTCAAGCCATCTATAGTTACAGGGATAGTATGTAAGATTATCCATCCTGTCGCTACGTTGGCACAAAAGAGTATGTTCAGAATATAATGAGCTTAATAATTTTGATGATAAGCAGCTGGTGATTTTTGCCACCAATACAAGAATTATAAGACAGAAAACAAACGGGAAAAGAAGGAAAAACTAAAAGAGAAAATGAAGAGTTGAATTAAGTTCTTTTTGTGTGTCAGTTCGTTCTTTGTATCACATCTTTTAAATGGTTTATGTTCTGAGTATTGAGAAAGCAGCATGTTTAACTGATTCTTTGACTTCTTTGAAAATAATTTGTAGCTATCTCTGAGGTCTATTCTTACTATAACATCAAGGGGTACAAGCTTACAAGTAAAAAGAGTTTTATGTTCTTGTATCATTTTCATAATTCTTCATCCTTGCACGCAATATGATTTTCATACTCTTGGATCTTGGGTTAAGATTTATGATTTATCATCTGATGAACCTGCAGAAGAATTAGCCATTATGCCCACTACATGCAAAAGAAATTATAAATAAGAAAACAAACAAAAACAGATTAGAAAAAGGTTTAAACAAGCAAGCAAATGAATAAAGCTCCTCACCAAAACAAAGCAATATAAAAAAAAGAAGTCTATCTTATTTTTCAAATAATAATACAGATGGTTATCAGGTGATTATAGAAGAAACTGTTGTGTACAAGGAGGTTATGAAAACATTGATCCCTCTAAAACCTTAGAAGGTTCTTCTATAATTTAAATATTTTTAATAATTAAGATTGATGGGATAAAATATATGTAATTGAAAAATTATGCAAATTGTAATCTGTGTAAGAGAGCAGACTGGAAATATTGAAAGAGAATGATCATGTGCACTTTAAAAAAGTGATGTTGTGAATGCCAAAAAAAATAATAAAAATATAGCAAAATACAATGATGGAAATTTAAGATACATGAATTTATCCAAGCACTGGCCATTGAAAGGATATTTTATGATGAATTTTGGATTGTTTGAAAAAAAAATAGGAAGTAATAGAATAGTAATAATTCCTGATTTTCATGCAGTGGTGTTTTGTCTATTTATACTAATTTAAAGGAATTATCAGGAATGAGAATAAGCCCCCTCAGGAACTGAAGATAAGCTGAAGCTGCTTAACAAACCTACAGATCAATCCTGAGTAGGAAAATAGGTCATAATTCTATAATTATATATGAACACAGGCTGTTTTTTTTTATGTGTGGTGGGAGTCCCAACTTATTTTAGCAATTTAAAATTTATCTTCTGATAACACCTTGGGAGCCTTTCATGGTCAGTAAAGGAGCCAAAACCCAAAGTTTCTTAGTCCTCACTCTGCTGTATTCTCATTAGTGTTCATGATTTACTCTGACTGTAGTTTACAGCAGAGAGGAGCTGAGATAGTGTACCACTAAGGAAAATAATTAACATCTACTTTTTTAGCTTGTCATGAATATGTCTTTTGAATATATGAAGAGATTCTTTCCACCACATGTAACCTCTTCATCCTTCATGACCTCTCTACAGCTTTGAACAGAAACCAGGGCTTGGCTGATTTAGAGAGTGTGAGGGGGAGATGGAAAAAGAACAACTACTGTAAATATAACTCAAAAAATCATGACAAACTGGGAAGTTTAATGATTCTGTGGTTTCAGTAGACGATGCTCTGTCTGGCAAAAAGCTTTGTCAGAAGAAAGCTGTTTCCACATAGCTTGTGGTAATGCCTTTCACTCCATAGAATTTTTTTTTTGTTTGTTGGGGTTTTTTGGAGGGGGTTGATGTTGAAATCAGTTTGTTTGGGTTTTTTTGGGTTTTTTTCTTTTTGTTGGGGTTTTTTGGAGGGGGTTGATGTTGAAATCAGTTTGTTTGGGTTTTTTTGGGTTTTTTTCTCCCCAGAGATTATGTGAGTCATATTCATAGGCTGTCCTGCCTAAAGGCAGATGCCACTCTAGTGGAAAACAAAGCTGGAATATCTCTTCCCGAGTCATATACTGGCTTCAGCTCTGGTTGGTTTAGTCCTCACAGAGTTCAGAGACATTGGGGAATCAGCTCAAGGCCTTGGTTTAAGTGCAAGKTRGCCACAGCAGGGACACTGCCTTTAMTCCTTGCAAATCTGCCTTTWCCTGTTYRCAAWATTGGATTTATGTGGAGCTAAGGAGGTTCCCATCTCCACTGACCAGCGTGACATCTATTCCCTGTCCCTTCCCAGAGAAATAACATCACTTCTACATGATGGTATTATCACCAGCACAAGGTCAAACATGAATATTTTGTAGAATTATAGCAGCAGATGACTACATTCTATAGATCTGAATCCTGGTTTCTGATGCTGTTATTTTATGATTTAATATTTTTTTTGATAATTTATATTGATTATTAATATAAGAAGATGGCTAAGGTAAATTATTTTCCAAATTACAATAAATAGTGTACTCATTCTGCAAATAGAACTTTTTAATTTMTATAAAATATGGAAATATTGTATACACTTTATAAAAAATAGATTTTACTYAATGACTTGAATAGGATTATTCAGCTAAGGAAGTAATACCTTAAATAATACTATTAAATGATTGATTGATTTGAACTATTTACACGAAGTAAAACTTGCAAGATTGGAACAACAACCAGATCCTGAAAATTGTTAGACACAGTAATACTATTAAATGCATTGATTGATTTGAACTATTTACATGAAATAAACCTTGCAAGATTGGAACAACATCCAGATCCTGAAAATTGTCAGACACAGCCACCCTGGGTGCTGCTCTTTGCTACCATGAAGGGGTGGAGGATGTTGAATTTTGCCCAGGGTGTGGACATGATGGTGTCTGATCCAGTGTAGAGCCATTTCTACAAAAGAATCAAATGAATCCCTTCCTTGACACAGCTCATAATTAGCAGCATGGACTCCTTTGCACTGCAGACATTAGCAAGGATAATTAAACAGTCTTTTTTTCCACTGTCATTCCTCCCACAGAAATGAAATGTAACCTCAGAGTTCAGATGCAGCAGCGTCTCTTTSCTCATTATTGCAAATGAGTGCAGGCACAAGGTGATAATTTTGCTCACACTTGCATGCATTACCCCGTTGGTTTCATTACTCTGTGTACAGGAGGGACAAGAATGATCAAAGCAAAGGATCAGTAACTTGCTCTGAGTTATTTATGTACCCTGAAACAAGACACTTGCACTTCAAACAGATTTTTGTGGAAACAAAGCCATTTTCAAAAAGTGCATAGCAGAGGGTAGAAAGAGAAGTTATCTTTCTCAATTTACCATTAAAATAATTTTAATCTCTGCAAAACCAAGAAAGATAACACAGTTAAGCCTCGGATGCTGATGACTGGAACAGAAAATTTCAAGTTACTGACCCCAAACTTCGAGACTAAAATCTACCTATTGGTAACAGCTTAAAGGAATACAACTTTTCTAAATTTCAGGTGTCTGTAATGTTTTAATAAACTTACAGTGTATGGTGACATGAAGTGTAAACACAATTAGCCCATCATGTTTTAGGATCAAAAGATTTATTATCTTTTTTTTTACTTGAACCTGGAAGAGAACACTTTTGCCACACATTTTAAACTATTTACAGTGATTGTAACCTAGAACGAATCCTATTCCCTATGTTCTTTTATGGTATTCTTTCCCCCCCTAATTAAAAGTACATGATTTAATAACCTAAATTAACTTACTCATATTTTCTAATATAGAGGCAGATTTCATTCCTGGAAGGTGAACTGGGATAACTCTATAAAGTAAGCACAGATGAAACATGTACCAAACAAATCTCTGTGTGCTCCTTGGTATCTACCCAGGTCCTCAGCAATGAAGTTGTAACTTCAAGTCTTTCACAGTTTATAGCTGATAAAACTGTAACAGATTCAGCCTAGAGCGACATCTAATTTTTGTATTTCAAATMAGTTATAAATTTATATCCACGTTTCTTCAAAGCATCTGTAACTTTCAAGTTTTGTTTTTTCGTGACTTGACAGCAAATGYTGTGAAAAGGCTTTGTTTGAAGAGCTCTTCTCTAAACCCATGTTTTAACATTTTGCTTCATTTTGCTGTGAAGTATTTTCCCATCCATACTGACAGTTATACTCCTGGAAGGAAAATTAAATTGCACATGCATTTGTCATACTACACGAATCTATTCAATGGCATTGTACAAAAATGCTACATAAAARCTAACTGTCCTCTACTGCATGTGACAGCTAATAATTCATAAAAGGGCTAATGATGTTTTTACATGTATGGAAATTGAAAAATCAAGGATCTAGGCTTGAAAAATGCATCCTAACTTAGGCCAGTTATACAAGTCCTGATAAAGAATGTATTCAATTAGTCAGCAAATGTGACTGTTATAGAAAATGCAAAGTTAGCTGACTAGGTTCAAACCCTCACAAAAACAGCAAGCAAAGCMCCAAAAATCCTAAGAACAGGGTACTTTCATATCAATATCAGGGTAAATAGATAAACAATTTTGAAGAAAATATTCTTCTGAGTTTGGAGAAAGTTAATTTGCAAAAAAAAAACCCATGTCATTCTGATTCATTGTGGCAGAAGGAAGAGAGTGCTGGAGAAGAGGATGAGGAAAGAGATTTTCTCTATTGCTTGTAATGGCCTTTAGAAATCTACTGGGAACAATTTTGTTTTCTTAAACTAACTGCTCTAAACTGCCTGCCTGCAATCCTGACCTATCATCATAGTAACAGATAATGTCATAACACAGATCCATCACAATTTATTATCTAAATATATTACATATCTTTTACTTTTTTCTCTCAGTGTTCTCCAGCAGTCTGAAGCTGCCTTTGACGACAGTCCTGGAAAATGAAAAAGTCGTGGAATGTGTGGGAACCAAGAGCCTGGGACACTACTAAACTGTCATAACTTGAAAACTGTGTCATCCGTGAAATAACACATGCCCCAGTTTATGTTGCACTGTTTAGATTGGAACATAAACTSTAGCACATGGAAATTTCTTCCTATGCACTATGTGCCAGTGCCTAGGATTAAAGCTGGAGACTCAGCTCTCTGTTTGGGACTCTGAACCTCAAAATCCCACTCAGACATCACTTATCTCTCCTCTGCAATTTAAA
>NW_026623297.1:649144-683784 GCF_030028575.1 Malurus melanocephalus | reverse complement strand
GCCCACGTTGCTTACCTTTCCTTTTATTTTAATTACTTCCCTTTTTTGTTTGACTAAATAAATTGTGAATTGAAGACTGTGGAGTTCTGAATAGGAAATCAGAGTCTGTAAATACCACAATGTGGATATAGTGAACTAACTGGTAATAACTATATATTATCATGGAAGACTAGTGACAACTTGAACAGGAGTTAGAAGTACAAAAATCGGTTTTGTATGCTTATCACCAGCCACTACTTTGTTTGTGTCTCTGGATAAACTGCAGAGGTACAATTTCTCACAGGATCCAAGTTATAAAAATGGACATTAGAGTACTCCTTCACTGCTGAGAAACTGAAAACGTGAGTTCACGTGGATCAAAACCATGGAAAATTTGCAAGTAKTTTGGAAGGTGACACCTCAGGTCAGGATTGTGCATCGTGTATTTTTAGATGCTTAGAAGGCAGCCTGATTTTAACTACTTCCCATTGTCAGGCCTCAAGGTAAAGTTTTCAACAGATAATTATGACAAAAATTGCCCAGCTCTTTCTCATTCTGAGACTGAGAATTAGAATCATGTGGAGACCAGAAGAAACCTTCAGGAAAGGATTTTGAGGCATTAAAAAGTGTATCACTGGGAATCAAWATTATCCCACAGAAATGCTGGTGTTGTTTGGGAAGAATAATAGGAAGGGATTATTGTCCTTATGTTTTCTGGATGAGAAGGTCTCTGTTATCAGATTTCATCAGGAAAATATGTTTAATCACTGATCATGTCACTTCTTAACTTTCAATTTTCGAAACCTAACCAATCTTCTGATTTGCTTTTTTTTTCCCCCCAGTAAGAGCTGTTCTCCAGTCCTTTAATCATATTCCTGGACTTCTCTGAGCCATTTATAATTTTTCATCATCTTTCTTTARACACATAATTAGACACAATAATCTAGCACTTATGGCCTCATTGCCAGTACACATGTAGCATACTCTCTTCACTTATACTTGGCATTTTCTTACTAATACTTTCAAGGACTTTTGTATTCCACAATGAAAACTCATGTTCAAGTAATTATCCATGCTGACCTCTAAGTCACTCAATATTTCTCTCATTCCTCAGAATTCCCAATCCTGAAGAATGACTTACATTCTTTGTTCATAATTATGTTCTTTCCACTTGGCAGTGTTGAAATACACATCATTTTCCCACAGTGTGTTTACCAGGGAACTGAGTTTATTCTGCATGTGGGACGYAGTCTCTTTGCTGCCACTGTTTCTCTTGATCTTTAAGTCTTTACAAAATTTTATAATAACATATTTACATTGCCTCTCTTCAAATGATAACCAAAAAGGTTAAATAGTATGTATTCAAGAAGTAAAATCTACAGACTAATATTAAAATTGTCACTTTATGCCAATAATTTCAATTTAAAAAATATTCAGTTTGTTTTAACATTTTAAATGTGTAACACTGACTACCAGTTATCAACATGTATCATCATATATGTTTCCTAATTTTTGCTATRTATTTATGATTATCAGGTCCTCCTCTTTTCTATCATAATTATTRGTTAATTAACTGATGCTCTCAGCTTCCTTCCATGTCTGTTGTAGCTAGCAGAGCTTTCTTCCCCAGCAGAAATTTTGACRTTTTTGGCACTTTAGGAATTCCCAGTTATCAGTCACATTTAATTACTTTCTCCCAATAGACTTTGCTCATAATTGTTAACAAGTTCATGAAGCTGGATTATAAAATTTAAATGAACTGTAAATATGGTGGAGATTGGKATGCTTCAGATATAATTGACTCCTTGTATCTTGTACTCTGCCAGTTCCTGATTCTTGCCCTGAGATTTATGTTTCTTTCCGTGTAAAGACAATGTATATTGTTTTGGTCACTTTTTTTTTTCCAATTAAATTTTATAATTTTATAAACCCTGAAAATATTGAAGGGTTCCCTGCATTTGAATTCTGATGTGTTAGTAAGAATTTAAATCCCTGGCATCTTCTTTGACCTATACATGGTATATTGGTCTTTAAAAGGTTGATCATYGCATTTTTTAGTGTTGTTTGGTGCTGTGCAGCCACACATTTGCTGCTTTATTCATTACCACAGTAACTCCTAATTGCTAAAGTTTACTTCTTTCATAATGTTAGTAACTTAGAAACAGTTAAAATTATTTTTACATCTTGTATCTTCCCCTTCCTTTTTTCCCCACTGATTTCTTCTTATATAGGTTATAATCAGCAATGGAAAGACTGCAGTAATGTGAATCTTTTAGCATAATTTCATTTCGGAATGAGTGAGACATTGCAACCCAAATTCAGTCATTTTGAAGTAGGTCAAACTCATCTCAGACATGAGAAATTCAATTTTTACCTGTTTATTACCTAGACAGAAATTAAATGATTTCTCCTTTGTGTCCATCTGAGGCTTGGTGGTGCAGGATCCTTGGTTCATGGCTTAGTTCTACATTTATAGGTGTATATGAATATATTTTTTCACCTCTTTTTCTTCTGCTTATCCCTCCTGACAATTTTAGCCATTCCATTTGTGGAAGATTGATTCCAGGAAGCTCTAACAGGGGCACATCCTTCTTTTTGCTGTACAAGGAGGTTATAACTTCTTCTGACCCTTGACTGCTTCTGCTCAAGACGAGGGATGAATCCCTGGGAAATGCTTTAATGTTTTTCCCCTTCAATCCCTGTGGAGTCTTTTGCAATCAGTCATACATTGTGCTATCAGTTGTAGCCACAATCATGTTTTTAGGACCACTTAAAGCTGCAAGACTTTTTCCTCACTACCTCCAAAGCAAACCAGAAATTTTGTCTTCTGTCTTGGCTCCAAGGGAAAGCACAACATCCTTTTGTTGACCTGCTCATCACAGTACACTCCTTACGTCCTTTGTAGGACAAAACACCAATGTTGGGTGGTTTTTTTTCCTTGGGTCACTGAAGACTTCTCTGTATCCTTTAAAAACAGCTTCGTGCCTCTTTGTAACCCCCAAATTCCAGCAGCAGAGAGGCCTACAGAGTTCTACCTTCAAGGTAAAATACATTGCATGAGTTGATGGTGTGCTTTAGTGAGGCCCAAGGACACAGATTTAGCTGTGGAAAAGTAACTCTTAATTAATTGAATAATGCCTATTCTGAGCAACACATGAGGTGAGTTCTGTGGTAAAAATAAAAAGTGACAGTAAATTCACAAATAACTGTATGAGAGAACAATTCAGATATATAYAGGTTAAAATAAAGACTGACAAACACATACATGAATAAACAGTACTTGAAGGATCATACATATTAAGGTAACCTTACTGCTTCAGTTTTAAATTCTGTGTTTCCTAGTTTAATAATACTAGTGGTACTAAACTGGGGATTTTACATTGTTATTAAAAATTAAATGTAGTTATTAAAAATAAGTTGTCACAGTTAGTATAGCTTTAATCAGGATCACACCTAGTAATTTCCTTCTAGAATAATTCCTYGCTTCTGGGGAGTGGGTCAAAACTATGAAAAGTACTAACCACCTTGAGATCATTAAAAAAAAAAAAAAAGGAGAAAGAAATTAAATATTTTCACACATGAACAACTCTCTGTAGACTTCAAAACTACCTTTCACCATATACAGTCTCTAAGGYTTAGCATTTCATATCCTTTTCTTTCAGTTTTGTATGGCTAAAACAGCACATTGCACTAGAGAATACACTGTGATTTATCATCGCTGGTTTAATCAGGGAACTGCTCTTTCAGATAAACTGTTTGCCTGAAATGCTGTCCCTGATGTACTATTTAGTTAGATTGGAAAAACAGTGGCAGGTTCTGTGGCCCTTTTCAGGTTAAAAACCTGATAATTTTCCTTTTCTTCATAAGTCCTTTTTTTTTTAATAAATTTCTGTATCTGCTTCTCACATTACTTTCCAGTTTAGCATCTTTTCCTGGAAGTGGCTTAATGAGCTGATGAGATAACAAACTGAATAGATGCCTAAGCACTCAACTATTACATGTTATTCTAATTTCAGATTTTACAGTCAGTTCCAGAATGCTSTCTAAAAGTAGGCTTTTCATGACCAGTCTTGCCTGAAAATGGAAGGGGTGAAAAATAAGATGAAACTTAAGGGTACAAGTTTTTAAAACTTTCATTTTGTTCTGTAAATACATAAATATCAGTGGGGGCACGTATTTTCCCATCTTGGTGCATGCCCTGTCAYCTTCTTAGCCAACTAGTGATTGTATAAACTCAACAGAATGCAAAATTCACTGGTTTGTGTTGTTTTTCCTTATGCTCAAATTTGATCTGCTGATACACACTCACTAAGGTCTGATACCAAACATAGTCCTGATTTCCCTTTTCCTCAAATCRATACCAAGTGAGTTAAACTTCTCATGTAGTCTTATTTCTCTAAAATTCAAAATCCCTTCTGAACATACAAGTTTTCTACTTTTACTGCAGTGAGAGCTTACAGAAATTTCAGTTAAATGGCTAAGTAAACATTGGCCCTAAAATGATTGTTGAGTTGAATGGTTTCTCTTACTGCTTGTGAGCTGCATCTTGGTTCTGAGGGTTGGCTCAGAGCAAGAAAATTGATGTGATCCTCCAGGTAATGAAGTTTTTAAGCCAAATTTTTAACTGCAGAAACCTGGGAAACAACTTGTGAAGTCAAATAAACCTGACTCCAGTTGCTTTCAACTCATGTTCTTGCTTTCACTTGGACTGACTTTGTTGCTAGAATTTAAATGAGTCCTTCTTTTCTAGCTTTTAAAGATTTCTTTGAAATTGGTTCTTGTCCCTTATGTTGATATTTTTCATGAGTTTTAACTCTAAACTCAATTGGTTTAGTTTAAGTAAATTAGGAAATGAAATTGCTGAAAGGAACAAGAAACTCTTAAATATATTTTCATATAGAATTTCACTGTAAAGTTGGGCATTAAGCTGTTAGAGAGCATCCAAAGGAGGRCCATGAGGATGGTGAAGGATCTGGAGGGGAAGTTTTAGGAAGAGCAGCTGAGATCATTTGCGTTCCTCAGCCTGGAGGAGATGAGCAGAGCYTTCATGTGATTTTAACATCCCTTCRAGGGAAAGTGGAGGCACAGGGGCAGGAGAGGGACTTGATGAGCCTGATGGGTACCTTCCAACTCACCATATTCTATTATTCTATGAAATCTAGTTTAAAATGATTCAGCCCTTGCTGAATGAWCAACAGCTAAATGAGGTGTAACTTCATGGCACCTAGACTTAKTCACACATGTGAATGATTTAGGATCGTGATGAAAAACACTTGAATTTACTATTATTTTTGTTTTAGACACTCCAGAAAATGCAGAAAATATGCATCAAGTCAGAAGCACAGAACATGTGCCAGATCTTTCATGCTGTGTTGAATAGAAAACAAGCACTAATATCAGGCAGTGTGGCTTCCCCAAAACCTCCAGTAGCTTGTCTGCCACCCAAATTGAAAAAATGTGTGTGGTGATATCACTTGAGACAGCAGTGCTTTGCCTGTAAAACATTACTGCCTGGGAATTAATTTCAATGATACAAATGGAAGGAGGTATAATAATAGTAAATTAGGGGGGGATTTTAATTTTTCTAGGAAAGTGTCTCTCTAAGAGATGCTGAAGTCTCCTGTGTCATCTCCTTTATTAATGTTCAGTGAAGTAGCTTTTCTTGAATATAAATTACTCTTATCAGCAAATTAAGCTGTTACTGAGGAATGRCAAAGGTGCAGAAAGGAACAGAATGCCAAGTAAATAAGTTTGGTCTTCTGTCCTAATAAGAGGTGGCTGAAATTGGTCTAAAGTAAAATTAGCTTGATGGAGTCAYAACTTTATAAATGGGTCAAAAACATATTCTGAATGAAATGGGAGGATGCTACATTGTGCATGAAAATTGAAGTAGGAAATTATTTTGTAGCACTAAGTTCAGATGGAGAGGGCGCTCACTGATCTAAACAGAATTACACCAGATCTGAAAACAGTGATAGACCAGAAGTTAGAAGCAGAATATTTTATGAGCACATTGATTATTATATGATTTTAGTGTTACACACAAGAAGAAACATATGCTTTTTGTAGCACAGTGTTCTCTGAAAGCTGAAGTATCCTCACTGTATTATCACCATAGAATGAACCTTAGACACCAGAGTGAAAATAATTAGGAAACTTCTTTTCTTCTCTGGGCTTTGGGTTTTCATTTCAGTATATTTGTTCTCACTGACACTGCACTGAGGAATGTTGTGAGACCCCAATGAGCTGTGAATCTGGTGCACCAATTCTAATACCCTCACAAGCAAATTCTTTGCATTAACCTCTATAATCCCCTCTGAATAGGTTTTTTTTAGTCTTTGCCTCCTACACATTCCCTATCTGCTCCAGCAACACCAGAAATATATCACTTGTCAGAGTGATCTGTCAGAATAATGGCAATGTAATCATGGATTAATAATTTTAGATTGCTACAAGTAACACTGTTTACTAGAAGTCTTCAGTCAAAAAACAAAGGAAAAAAAAAAAAGAAAAAAAGGGAAGTTAGTTAATATGACATAAATGGGTGATGATAAGTTCCTTCCTCTCCTACACACAATTCTGCTCCTTGTCAGAGAAAATRCTTCCAACAAGCCCCCTCACCTGGCTTTGCCAGCATCTCACTCACTTTCCTGGAGAATGTGTGGGAGTTTCTGTCCTGTTTTCTGCTGAGAAACTCAACACATCCATTGAATTTGGTCTCCATTGACAAGACTGCTAAGTTTCCTATGCCTAAGAGTTCTGCTTCTATGGGAAAAAAAAAAAAAATTAAAAAATCTGCCAAAAAGAAGGATCTCATGTACCTGTAAAATTGTTGTTTTTTTTCTTCTTGTGTGTACTGTTACTCAAGTGCTGAGGGGCACTGGATAACTCGGGCTCCAGGGGAGGATGCATGAGTTTCATGCCTACTCCTTAAGGCAGTAAAGTAAAAAGTGATTTTGTTACCTTGTGCTCTCTTTATTTCTCACTTCCTATTTCTCTTTCACACTCATTTAGTTTCCTCCTGCTTTTTTCAGCTTGATGTGCCTCGACTGGGAAGTGCACATGGAGAGTGGACATTAGGTGCTGAATGTCACTGCAAGTCAGTGGGCATAATTTACTTCTGGATCTGAAAAAGATCTTTTCACAACAGAAATACTACAGCAGACATGCTTCTAAATAGATTTGTCATGTTGATAAAAAYGTTAAAATATACCCAAACTATATTTCAATAAGAAAAACATMTGGTTTTAAAGTCTTAAAGTAATACTGAAATACAACTTCTGTGCTTTTGTTGTGACTCAGTTCAGTTCTGCRATTCCTGCTAATGTTATGTAGTTATGTGTTGTTAATTTTTAGTGTGCTTCCAGCTGTAATCACTCTCACATAAAAAGTCAACTGCTACAAAGCTGGCATGCTTCTGCTGTTAGTATTATGAATCCTAACACACTCCACATGGACTACTCCCATACCATTGTCAAATATTTGYTCACATCAGAGCTGTGTGTTTAATTATTTTTCCAGTACATCCATAAAACTTGAAAAGGAATCCTTCTGGAATGAAGTAGTGTGAGTTTTTCATTGCTATCACCAAACCAAACAACTTCTGGCTTAGATTCTGTACTTGGACAAAAAAAGAAAGAAATTCTAATTTGAGACAAAAAGGAAACTCCTYTGAGTATATTTAACAAGAGAAAAAYSGTTGGTGCACTCACAAAATAACAGTACTTCCATGTCACAAAATATCTTATATTCATAGCACTTCCTTATGCTTATGGAAGAACATAGGTTTCAACATCCTGCTCTGCTTCAGGCATTTTAAATCTGAGAATGTTCTCAGTCATCCTGTTTTATATCTGAGATTGAGCTATTTCAGGTCTTTTTTTTGTTTAAGTTGTTTCATTTTGTGTAAACTACTTGGMTATTCTCTAAATCAAGAGACTGTATATCACATCTCTAGGATAAGTACCCTAAATATTGTGCAGCAGATGAATTATCTCACAGTTCTGTTTTGTGCTTCAGTGAACATCTGAATGTTCTGTATGGATAAACTGAGGTAAACAGCTTAARAGTATTATCCAAGACAGAGTCCTCAGAGTTAAGAGTTCAAATGACTGCTCTTACAGAGATACTGTAATTGGTATTTTTGCACCTATTTTAGCACTTTAGCATCGATTCCTGTTATTGGGGAGGTATTCAGGTTGTACATGAAAGTTTGCTGACTTTGGTGTCTAGCTGAAATATAGGAAACCAGGTTTCCTCTCTTTATTTCAACTCTGAAAAAAAAGTTGAAAACGAGTTTTTGCTTCCAGTGTAGAACCCATAACTCAGCCCTATGTGCATTCTCTTTTTTCCCTCATATGGTTACAAAGTCGTACAGCAATGTCATGGAGAACAGAAAACACACAGGCTCCATTCTTGCTCATGAATCGTCCCAATGAAACCCTTGAAACAAATATAGAATGATTTTTTTTTTTTTTCAAATTTAGATACACAACTCTGAAAGTTTATACTCTGTTCCTTCACAATTTCACTGCAGAAATCCATGTGGACTTAATCTTATCTGCCCACAGGGATGAAGGGGATGATACAGTTTACTTTACTTCCTTTTTTTATAGGTTCTCATAAAAGTAAGCACTGTGTCAAATGTTTGAAAAACTTGGGATCCAATCCTGTTGTAACCTTCATTGGTGCAGATTTGGAACCACTTTGCTGGGGTTTCAATGACAGAAYTGTGCCTATAAATTTCTCCAAGTGCCTGAAAAAGTCTGTTCCTTTAGAAAGAAAAATACAGTCTAGCCTACTAATCCTCCACTGTTGTTTCTTCTAAAAGAATTCTTTGTTTGGCTATGTTATAGCAATAATTTAGGTAACAGGCAGAAACATTCTTAGACAGTTGAACGTGACAGTCTCTATTTTTAAGCTCTTAGAATATTTCCTGAGATTATTTTGGAAGGTGTCAGTTGTCCACTCAGAGAATTTCCAGGCATGTTCAGAAGCTGAAAATTCTTGTGGGCCAATTTCAATAGTTTGCATAGAACCAGCCTGTTTGGAGGGGGAAACATGGATGAACACAGGCAGAAGCTCTTCTGGGTCACATTCTCTACATTCAGAAGTCAGTTAAAAATTCCCCTTCCTTCATTTTCAGAAAATTTGAGAAGAAAAAAAGAAAAAAGAAAAAAACAAAAAACCAAAAGAAACCCTCAAAAGTCTGATGCATATTATGCATTTTCTAAAGAAAAATGATTGAAAGTTGTATAACTGTGTGGCATGCATGACTTACTCATGTCTWCACCAAAGAGCAGGGTCCATCTATTTGCAAAGGATTTGACATCACAGCACATCTTATGGTGCTGCTGAAGTGTCTGAGTCTTCCACAGGCATCACGTTGGTGTTTGAAGGACAAAACAAACCCTCACCCATAAGTGATCTTATGGATAAACCTCAGTAAATGTACATTATAATATCTGAAGGATAATAGTTCCTTGTCTTAGCATTATATGAGATAAATGTAAGAGAAATATGTGTGAATGTGTTTTATTTATTCTACTTTGCCACCTTCTGTTGGCTTCCACTGATAAAGCAACAGAGGGAAGTGMAAGGGAAGGCCACTGACAGAGGTGTTAACAGAAACACTTTCTGTAAGGCTTCAGTCCTACAAAAACACATGAACAGCAAATAATTCCATTATCCATTCACCTATTCCCTTTAACACTGTAAAATCTGAGGAAGTCTTAATTTTGTTTTAAAATAGTTTTTCTTATGCCAACCAGAAGAGAAAGCTGACATATTTTTAGGAATAAAGTTGCATTTTGATTCTGACAAAATGAGTATAAAATACCTATATTCACATTAAATGTCTGATTTAGAGGGCAGAAAGGAAAGAGAACTCATGATCCATTGAAAAAATGAGTCTTTTCCTGTTGAGGTCAGGAATGGCCCTGCACTTCCAGCAGCTTCCACACGTCTTGGCCATTCCACCTGCTCTCACACAAATGCTGCTGCTACGGGAATTTGTCACAGTGTGATTTCCAGACTCTGCTGTTTTGGCCTTGGCTGAAGGTACTGATGTGTTTTGTAGAGAAAGCAGGGCTTTTCKCTGTGATATTTTCTGATTCTGGTCRTACTACAGATAATTTTAAAAATTGGTGCAGAGGWAGGATCACAGCAACCTTTTTGATACACAACACGACTGTGCTTGCAATATGGTTTTTAGTCCTTCTCTGAGCATGAAAGTCCAGGATAGCAAAAAATTAAAAAAAAAACAGCATATATTTAAAATTCAGGATGCATTAAAATGGTCTAAAACTCTGGGTATACAGTTCCAATTGGCTTAATTGGAAACTTAACCCTAAACTTAAACCCATTAATATTCCATTTATTTTTTACCTTTAAAGGGGATCCTATTCAACCCCTCAACACCCCTCACTAAAAAAAAAAAAAAAAATAGTGTATAATAGCATCGTATTACAAGATTGTCTTTGTTTTTATGATAGTTTTGACAAGGCAATAAATGTCCCTAAGCACTCACTAAAATTAGCAAAATTGTAAGACTGAAAATGAACATGAAATGGTGCTGAGATATCTTCACAATTTTTTCTTTTTAAGGCCTTTATCAACTTCTAATTTTCCAAGTTGTAGTGGAATGTCAAAAATGATCTGAACAGTTTCCTTTTGTACTTTATTTCCACTTGTCTTTTCATATAGTACTTAATTTTCCCTAGAAAGCAAAAAAAWTCCAGATGACAGACAGAAGACATGGACATTAATATAGATCAYTCCTAGGACAACTGATTGGAGTACTTTTTTAGCCATTTCTAATGAAAGCCACAGCAGTTACAAATAGAGATCTATGCTTATACAATAATTTATGGTTCTAATAATGCCACTTATATGAATAACATGTTTCTTATAAACTGGATAATAAACTATATTCTAAGACCATAGCAGGCCAGTGGCACATTAGTTCCTGCATTTTTAATCAAATGTGACTCTAGGGACTAGGCACTACAATCCTGATTTTACAGMGTGTAGGGCAATATTGCTTAGCCTGAAAGCTCCCTGAATCTTTCATTTCTGTGTCTTTGCATCACAGGAAGGAGAATATAAAGGAACTGTCATTTGGAAATGAATGACCTTYGCATTGAAGTAATAAAAGCAAAGTTCTTCAGAATCCCTCCAGATGAAAAATGCTGTATAAAGGTGGGATTGTTARTGGTGGTTTGCAGTTGCAATGACACTGCTTAGTTATGAGCTATCGAGAAACTGAGGAGGGATTTAGAATATTTGTGAGCTAGTTTGGCAAAAGTGTTTTTGCATATTATTGCTTCCCAGATCCGAACACATTAAATCCATTAATAAATTCTTTAGAAAATCTTTCTGGAAAATAATTACTCTGGAATTTATTTATAACTCTATAAGCCTGTGTATATCTGGAAGGAAAAAAAGATGAATCATTTCGAAATGGAACACGTGTTTTGTGGAAGTTTTCATATGGAAACAACAAAAAAGTACTCAGTCCCACCTTACTGCTCTGAATTAGTTCTAATTGTGGTCCTAAACTGCATTTTTACAAAGTTAAAGTGACATACATCATTCAGCTATACAATTCTTTTCTTTATGGATTGTTTATTAAAAAAAAATAATATTGTGAGCTAATTCTCTTGTTTCACAAAGCTCATTGAAATGAGTAGGATTGAGCAGATAAAACCTTCTCCAGGAAAACCCTGATTCTGATGAAGATTCATTTAAAAAAGGAAGGAGAAAAAAAGAAATAGCACTTTTGAAATATTGCATTAGGACTTTCTGCATTATTGCTTTAATTTTTTTAATTTCCAAACAAGTGAGGGAAGTAAGGCCTTGAAATCAGTTCAGTGTATATAATTGAAAAGAAGGTGACAGCAAGTGTGTAATCCACAGGGATATGTGCCTTGTCAGTGCAAAAATTAATACTCATAAGTAAAGTAAGACTGTTTTAGAAGTAAATTTTAAAATAAATTGGTTGCAATATCTGCAGATAGCATTTCTGTAGCCTTCTGCAGCTCTAAACTCAGGCTAGATAAATGTGAGTGTAGTGCATTTTGCTTCTAGAAATTTCTTGCCTGACCTCTTAATGTCATTTCATTGTAGTTCACAGGAGCTCACAATTTGTGCAAGAGAACAGGTATTTCAGAAACAGTCTGAAATTAACATTGTTTTTTTCTTAAAAAGTAGAAAATGTATTTTGTGTCTCTTTTTGGCCTCTTGAAAACTAAATTTTTAGTCTTTTTTTTTGTTTATTTTTTTTTTTTATTAGTTGCTTACAATGTAAGAGTTCTTCAGAATTTCCAAACCACGGAGGACAATCTGTCATCTTCCATCTAAATATGATAAATATTTCTGAGCATAAGAACTTTTAAAAATCATGATTGTCTCTCGGAATCTCATGATTTCAAATCAGAACCAACACTGTGGTTGTAATTGCAATTCAGTCGTTACTTTATTAAATTGTGCATTTCTTTCTGTCAAGTAACCATTGTGCAGTTCTGTGGGTTGGTATCTACCAAGCTCTCATGCTTCACAGAGGCATAATTCAGTTAATTTTTATTCTTTTCTATCTAGATACCTGCTGTTCTTTCCCAGCATCTTTCTTYTGCTTTGTTACCCAAGCAACACCATGAAATCTGTGTAGAGACAATAAAGTCAATTGGTCAGAAAATGGCCCTTGGTTGGCTTAATGCTGCAGGTAAAGCCAGGATATTTCATTACAGGATTGTCAAAGTGCCATGCTAAAGGACAGGAGAGCACAAAAAGGAAAAAATAAATTAACTTAAATAAGCTTAAATATTACCTCCCTGCTTACACTATACCTCTTCATTCTTCTTAAAATATTTCACTGAGCTCATTCATGACTTTTTCAGATATTTTTTCAAGGGTAAATARCATCTCTGTAGATTAGCTGAGTTAATCATGTCAGCAATGAAGTATATTATTGCATCAATTACAAAAGATAATTTATGAGAAATGGAAGTTCAGAAATTGTGAAATGTTCTGTTTCAGCAGGATGCCTTCCACCATAAAGTAGGTTATAGTTTGCAGGCTGAAACAAGGCCAACACATGGGTTTGGATTGAATTCATGCACCAATAATTGTCAKCCTACGTTTCTGAAAACTCCTTGACTGGAGATAATCATTGATTTGCCATTATTTTTCTTCTCTTTTGTGTGTGACACATCATTACTGTACCCTTTGCCTCATAATTCAGATTCTTGGCACACCACRTTGAATTTTATGGTTAAGGGTAGTGCAAATCACTCACAGCTGTCTGTTGGTTAGGTGTTCTCTGGCCTTAAAAGTAGCCAACTTGGTGTTGCTTCAACCCAAAATTCAGAATTCCAGGTCTCTGGCTCAAACATGCCAATTTTCATACCCCRTTTTCTTCTTTCTTTCCTATTTTGAATGTGTGGCTGACACTATGCAGGCAGTRTTGTCCAAACACTCATGCCTGGAGCCAAACTGGGTCTGAATTAGTAGCCCACAGATATTGCCCCAATGGGAGCATTAGTTTAATTTTCCATTATTGTACTCTTTCTTCAACAATAAAGACTTTAATTTCCAATCAAGGTAATAACCATAAAAAAAGATTTGAATTAATGGTATTTAAAATTTGGAATGGTGCAGTTGCAACAGTTAGTTGTAAATCCTATGAGCTTACATTTTGAAATTTATCTGAGCTCCATTGGCAGCCCTTGTCCAAATAGATTGTTTCTTTTTTTTCCTTTTGTTGGCAAATTGTAAGCTCTATTTCTAAGCAGAGACATGATAATAGAGCATCCACTTACTGTCCATGAATCAACATTTTGGCATCTCTCTGGGTGTTGAAAAGTCCATTTGGACTTAGATATCCAGGATATTTTGTTAGGCCTTATTAAACACGATCCAGCCCGTCCTTTGATGTTCAGTGGAGCTGCCAGTTCCCCATTTCTGTGCCTGAGATCCARCACCAGAAGCAGTAAAGCCGTGGAATCACTTGGCAAAACCCCACAGGATGCAGGATGCCAGCTGGGCAGAGCCAGCCTGGTCTGTGGCTAGAGCCATTAAAGAATAAAACCTGCTCAGGGCTGGCTCTGCCAGGTCTGTGCCTGAGGCAGAATCTGAACTGGTGGCAGCCTGAATGGAGATTTAYAGCCAATATCTGCTGCCTTGACATGCTTCTGGAAGTGCAAAGGAAATTATACAAGACCAGAAATAGCTTCTCAATCAGTGGRATGAGGTCCCATATTCAGTGTTGGTGGCTCCTGGTCATGWYTKCTCAGATTACATTTCAAAGGACAGKCTGAGTGGTTCTGTGGGTTCTGTTTTAAACTCKATGCTCTACCAGCACAATCAGTGATGTAAAAGTCAATTTTGTTCTTTGYGGTACTCATATCTTCTGGAGTCATGAAGATTCTTGGGCTGAAACTTCAATTGCTTGAGATTTTTGTGCCTGAAAAAAGAGTCTGGTTTGTACACTCCTCTTATGGAATCTCTGAAAAAAAAAAAATTCCTGGGGAACTACTGARAAATTGATAATGGTGAAATATCTTCTCTTTTGAACATGTCGATTAACCTTAATTAACAAGGCACCTTACAGGCATCCTTCAGTATACACTCTCTGAAGAATTGATTACCAAGTCATTTGGTCTGTAAAGCAACTCCTACAGAAACAGAGTGAATTATAGTAAATGAGTTTTTAAGCTCTTCTGCTCATAAAACCCATTATAGTCAGAGCAAATATTTATTGACAGCATGGGGGAATTTTGTGTACAACTTATAAAAAAGATAAATTTCAATACCAGAAGAAAAGAGTGCCTGTGTATATAAAGTGAGCAGAAAGGTGTATATCACTCTAGGACCATGCCTATTAATTTTCTCAAGGGTATCTTTTATCATGGCTTTTCAGTACCTGCATTTGAAGCAAATAAATCACTTGAAAAATTTCTGAGATGGAAAAGTTATTCCRCTGTTCCCTCTATGTGTGTGCCTAGCTTGCATCAACGGTGGCTCATGCTTCAGTGGATTTCTCATTGAACTCTTCAGCTGGTAGTTGCCATGATTTAGAAAGCCATCCTTTTATTTAACAAAGCACATTTCAGATATGCTACGGTCTTCAAGATCATTATTAAAGATGTTGACATCCTGCTTTTCTTTCTCAGCAGATTGCTGACCTCTTAATGCCTGACAAGCTCTTTTCCTTTCACGGGTATGAGCATCTTGCTTTAGACCATAAAGTGTAAAATATTCTAAACAGATGGACAAAGCAGTACAATGGTCTATTGAAGTTCAAAATTATTTAGGATTACTTGAGATTTAGCCTTATTCATCTGCATTGGAAAATATTTCCCAGTTTGATCAAAAGTTCTGTTTATTCACAACCCAGTAAAAAGGAAGAGAATCTGGCTGCCATTAGTCTAGGGAATTTATAGATAATTAAACTTGCAGAAATTTATGAAAGATAATGAAATAATATATTTGTAAGCAAATTAACAGTCAATATCAAAGAAAAATGCTAAACTAGTTAGAAAAAAAAGTCATATATTGAAATATAATTTTAAGGTAAAACAGACACAGACGTTTTTCTTTGATTGAAAATAACTTTAGGGATTTGCAGAGCAGTCACTAATAAAAATATATTCAGTCCCAACATATTGCAAAGAGTCTATTTTATTTGTGAATAAGAAGTCACTGTATCTCTCTCATAAAATAAATGTTTCATAGAAAACAGGTTATGGTCTATATATGTCAAACAGGTGAGACTGTTACCAGCTCAGGGTAGAAATTCAGTCTCAACACATCATATTATAATTTAGAACTTTGGCCAAGAGGTCAATGAGGTCTACCAAGTATTGTAAACTCAGGATCTCATGGATCTCACGCTGCCTTTGCTTGTAAGTGCAAGACAGARCAATGCAGAGACACAAGCAAACATTCAAGAGAGAGAAAAAAGAGAAAAACAAAGACAAGAAAGAGAGGAAAAAAGTACAGGAGGCAAGAATAGCTTTGAAGCATTTTCTTTCATCCTCATGTGAATCAGGACCACTCTCAGAAAATTTTCTTTTCCAGGCTCCACGCTTACTCAAAGCAGCTGGATAAACAAACCGTTGAGTCATGGAAGAAGAAGAAGGAATATCAGTGAACTTGTTTAATCATCAGAGTTGAAATTTGGTCCCCAACAATCTGAGAGAAAAGAAAACATGAAAAAATGATGTTCCCTTTCCCTTTATTTCTTGTTAAAGTCTTGGTAGGCATGTCTGTGTTTCTACCTGCCTRCAACTAGAACTGAGGTTTGGCATTGAAAATCCAGTGAAACTTTGGGAAGGAGTATTACAATTCTTTCAGAATTTAGTTGAAATCAACATGGGGTTTAAAGTTTACATTCTCATGAATTCTAACAACAATTTATGTGTTTGTTTTRTATTGAGCAAACAATTTCAAGTTTTCAACACTGTCCCAAAAGAGGAGAGAAATGATCAATGATGCCYTCATGATAAAAATATTTTGGGTCTGAAAAAAAACCTGCTTCTTAAAAGGATATGCTGGCCCAGCCCTCAGCTGATTCACAGCATTTTACTGCTGCCATAAATATGGTGGTTCAAAACACARAAAAGTTCAAAGAACAGCTGCATATTTGTGCTCTGATCCAGTGACGGGACAAAGGCAGTCAACAATCAAAGCAAATGAAGGATGGTTAGTATATTCTACAGGACTGCTCACATTCTTGAATCATCAGTCTTCAAATAAATTACTGTGATAAACCTGTAATAGGGACCCTCCTTAACAGTTACATCTCTGTGGACAGCAGAGAGAACGGCAGAGCATTAAGCTAACAAATGTTCCACATTAAAGCTTCAGGATCAATAACATTTTTAAGATGTTATCAAACAAAGCGTTCAGTGTTGGAACTAACAGCCCCAGCCTTATGCAGATAAAAAATGTAACAGCCTCAGTGTCTCTGCAGAAATGCAGTTGCAGAGCCAAAATTCCCATTGTTCCTTAATGTTTATATTGTGCTATAATGAGAAGATGCTCAATAGGAACTAAAATTAACTGCAGATGGACTAACAAGGAATGAAAGAGACATATAGGTCCAATAAAAACCCTTTTCTGCTTTGTGGGGTTAAGCAGTCTTCCAAGTGTGAAATGCAGTCTTTCTGCTTGGTGCTCCTAAGGAAGAAGGAGATACTTCCATGGCAATGTTGGATGGGTGATTGGAATGTTGAAGTGTGGGTGACACGTGCCATCACTGCCTATCAGCTGCAAAGATGAAATTTGGTCAGATTAGTGAGGCATTGATGTTTCACTCCTCAGAAGGAAAACCCTTTCCAGCTGCTAGAAAGAACTGATGGAATGAGATTAATTAGAAGCAGACAACAATGTCAGCTTCCTGAGACAGAGGCAGCTGAGCTGCTCTTCCCAARATGAGATTATGTCCTTGTCCATATGAATTAGAATTCTACATGGAAATGCACGAAAGATTAAATTTGTGTAAGGTGCACAAAAAATATATATAAACTGTGTGTGTAATCACTTGGGGTGGAATTCAGTTCTGCATTCAGACACCTAGCTGGAGACATCTCCTCCTCAAGGATGTCTCCATATAGTTTCTACCCTTATAGTCAACATTTCTCCCCTATTCAACATCCAAAATTTATCTTCTTCCTTAAAAATGTAGAAGTCACTGCAGCATTAGACTCTCAATGTTCTTTTCTAAACAGAAAAACGACAAAAATTTCAAAAATGAAAAAAAAAAAAAAATCCCATAAGTTTTTCCGAAATTTTACCTGTAATCAGGAAAATCTTGACAGTCTCTRTAAAATTCTAAGTAATTATTTACTAATTTACGATTGAAATGAAAAGGAAATCCATCTTTGCTTTATCTTATTTCTTTCCCTTCCGTATTCCTGCCTTCCTTTYTTCCTTTCTTTTTTCCATTCAAAATTCATTCTGTCACTTCTTCTGAAAAAAACAAAACATGTTTGTCCAGACCTCAGTTTTCAGTAGTCTAGTAATCTTTCTGCAAAATTTTACTATCTTAATCTTATTGAAAAGGCCTTTATCTGATTAAAATGTCAGGATATGGCCATTCAAAAAAAGTTCAATTAACTAATTCACTCACTGACTGATAAGAGATACTGGTAATTTTCTGTGTCCAGGACTTAAAACACAAGAAACAGAGCAAAATATACGGAATCTAAAGTTAGAATCCGTTCTGATCCTCAGGTACTGTACTAGAAAGAGATTTTTACCCTGGCCATTGATTCACACTCCTGACTGCACTTCATTTTCCTCACCCCATGGAGTCCAATTTTAATTGGAATGAGAAATCTTTTGATGTTTACTATTTCTGTTTCCAAGATCTAAAAAAAACAAAAAAAAATTTGCAAAATTTAATTTTTTCTCACATTTCTCAAATCTGACTCTGATGTTATATAAATTAAAAATGAAAAAAAATATAAATGTAAAAAGTCAAATTCRCAAACTTCATTTTTCTCCCTTGCCATCTTGATGGCATCAGAAACTTTTGATCTGAAAGTTGGTACTTACTGTTTCTTATTGTGAAAGAATATAACTTTTCCTTKACAGAAAAAATGAGATTCAGAAAATTGCAGTCTCTCAAAAGYCTGTGTTAATTTTCTTAATTAAATTCTGTCTCACTTTAAAGGTTACAATGTCTCTTTATTTACAGAACAGCTTATTCATTCAGCTCTTTTTTTCCCTCTTGAGCTTGTCAGAAGCTGTTAATGTTGATACAGTTTGACATTTTGCCCAGACTGCATCAAACCACAAACCTGAGAATAGAATGTAGCCATTAACAATTTAATAACCTGTTGCAATACTTAATTTTTTTCCACGTCAGCAGTGTCACACTTGATAATGGTATGTTTTTTACCTTTACTGAATGAGACGAGACTATTTTCTTTACATGCCATGGTTTCTAAAAGTGCTTCAGAACCGTAACTAGCCAGAGGTTGAATTTTTGAGTGCTGGTCTGTTGGAAATGTCAGAATCCATAAATATACTTGAGCTGAGATTTAACTGAAAGGCARAAGTTTTGTCTGAGGAGTAGACATGAAAATCTTGATTCAATGTAGTAGATAAGYACAGGCATAATCTGGGTAATATGAAAGCCTTTGACATCAGTGGAAATGCTTTCACACATAAGCTTGAGGTATGATAACACACTTYCATGGATAAATATGAGACTTTTATTCATGTCTTAGTCTTGGTAAAATTCAATAAGGTTTGTAGAACTATTTTATTGATTTCAGAAAGCTTTGACTCTTACATTGTAAGTATGAAAATTTTGTATGGAACAAGGTTGACTCTTACATTGTAAGTATGAAAATTTTGTATGGAACAAGGTTTTTAGAACAGTTTCCATAATCAGTGTGCAGCAGCAACTTTTGGCTATAATGTTAATTATCTCAGGTAAACTATGGCTAAGATAGAGAGTATATTAATTCTAATGGTAGTTTTGTCAATAAGATCATAGATAACATGAATATTTTCAAACTATTTTGCACTCCAAAGAGTGTGTGAGTGGAGCAGAAATGTCTGGAGAGGCTGTCCAGTATTTTATCAGTTCTTGATACAGCCATGCTGGAGCAGGCAATGGTGTATTTTTCTTCTGTTTTTTGGAGGGCGTTTTTTCCCTGATGTCAATTGTGAGAAACTTTTATGAACCATTGGTAGTCCAGCACAACCTGTTGCACCCAAACATAATCACAGTCCCTTTTCCAAACCTAGAACTGCTCTAGTTTGAAGGAGCTCATGTCTCTGCATTGTTTCAAACACATTTCCAAAGACTAACATCTGATCYTGGTTATTGCTCTATAAATTCACAATAACTTAATTGGTTTTCACAGAATTCTTTCTGGTTTATATTGGTCTCAGTGCATGCTTTTGGCCACACTTGCAGCAAACATAAAATCTATTCTCTTGTAGGACAGGAAAGGCTTTAAATACAACTTTTTAGGTAAATTTTAAAAAAAAATATACTCCTCCTATTTGGTCAGTGGCTCTTAATATGATGCTGATTGCTGCATGGAAGTCTGACATGATATCCCATCTTCTCAAAGYACCTATATGTTCCTTTGCAACTTAAGAGTGGTTATTTTTGCTGTTTGATAATCTGCTTCCCTGTGTTATCTTTTTTTTGTATCAGTACAAAAAGTAAAAGAAATTTTCTTTTGGATTTTGCTGAGTAAGAATCTCTCTTGTGCAAAGAAGTCTTGCTTCTTTGAGAAATAAAGAGTGCTAATATTTCTACWGAGAAATAAGTTTGCTTTCTTTCCTGGAAGAAACTAGGAGAAAACTTGCCTACCTGAGAGTTAATATTACAATAAAGTGTGTATTTACAATACTTGTTTAGCCTTTCAAAGTGGAATAATTTCTGAGATTTTTTTTTGTTTGTTTGTTTGTTTGTTTGTTTTTTTGTCTCTGTATATTCTTTCATATTTTTTGGTAGAGTTCTGTGAAATCCTCTGTAGAGAATCTCTGCACTGTTCATTACAGGGTCATTACCTTAGCTGTAAGTGAGAGATGAAGAAGGGATTGTCTTTTTCAAAGTTTCCTTGCACTSTTGTGGACTGGCATCACTGCTGGAATTGCACTTTCTGTTTGCAATCAGTCTTTCTAAGGGTACTCAGCATAGTAGTAGATGGTGGCATAAACTCTCCCAAGAGATAAAATAATCCTGGACTACTTCATTTAAAGAGTTAAAGATTAATGTCCTAATTTCTTTCAGTAAATTGATGTATTGACCTACAAAATACTCATTTCCATTTGTGCAAAAACATGTGCTGGATCCAGCCACAAAAAGCTTTTTATTAGGAAACACTTCCACAACTTCTGAAATGGGATGTCAAGATGAGATTGCATGTGTGTGTCTCTGTGTATATACTAAAAAGAGAGGTCTAGATAGAAGTTTAAACTCATGGTTGAAAATAGGAAACAAATAAAAATTAGATTAAAATTCTTCCATYCACTTCTTCAATCACAATTTTCCCACCTTGTGAAAAACTTATTAAAATTTGCACAAAAATGCCTTCAAGTGTACAGGACAGTGCAAATCAGCTGAGAAAGCTATGAACCTTCATTTTCACAATTTTTTTTTTTTATTTTGTTTGTTTGATGCTTTGTTTCCCTTTTAGATCCAATGTGATTTGCCTTGAATTCCTATTGCAAAAACATCTAATTCTGCATGCAGGTGTTGTGAACATTTGGATGATGTGCCTGGAAAGGCATTCAAGAATGCAGAGTGCAGTTCTGGTATTTTATACCATTTATATTTGTTGTTCAGTATGAACCCCTTCAACAACTCTTCACAAATTTGAGCCTTATTTTACAACTCCATTTTGTCTGAGAGACACTGGATCTCATTCAAGGCTGTAGCAGAGCTGATGGCTGCTGCAGGACCAATAAAATGCGATGCATTCTTTAGATGTATTTGTCTGACAGTGCATTCCTTCAGGATTTTGCAAATTTGTCCATTGTTTTACAACTCAGTTTTGGTAACACACAGGACCTTGCCCTGAAACAGGATGAGCACCCTCAGACTGCTTTTTAGATTTGTAAAACTGCCTTTGTAGCAYCTTGATAAGGTTATAGAGATGCTGTAATCTGATGTCAAAAGGAATTTTTTTTTGTCAGCTGAGAAACGGCAACACCTCMAGAACATTAGGAAAAATAGACAATGTGATGTATCTCCTCTTGTATAAACAGTGACATCCAGAGTTGCCATTAGTATTCCCTAATACACAACAAAGTTAAAGGTTATCATCTGCTGCAGATTTAATGGATTGCATTAGAATTACAGCAAATGACCCTTGCAGCTCCTTTAAACTTGATCGATCACAATGTAATTGTCAAGGCGGGCTAGCAATTAATTTTCATTAGTCAGGGAAGTCATTAATGYTTGCTGTTAGGGAAAATGACTATTAGATTGGAATGGAAGGGATTCAATCATTTTTTACAATTAAAAAAGTTGGCCTAATTTGCTGGTTCCACATGTGCAGAAGAATTTCATTGCAGCTCTGTTACCATGTGCTGTTCCTGCTGTGATGCACTGGTTCCAACAAAGAGTGGAATACATCCCTTTCCATACTGCAAGGAGAGGCATTTATTACCAAATTTCTACTGGGAATATTATTTTAAAAGAATGCTCCATCAGTATTTTTTTTTTCTCTTGCCTTTAAAGACAGGTTGGAATTTAATGTTATGGTGAAAGGCATGCTTCCTCCAGTCAAAGTGCTATTTGCTTTTCCTTTGACATTCTGGGCTTTTTTTACTAAATAAGACAGAGGAGTTGAAAGATCCCAGGATCATTCAGCTGGCTTGGTGAATACTAAATTGCTTGGCAATGATAATTAGCTGTGATACAGCTGCCCAGAATCACGGGTGATAGAACAATGCTCTTCATTCATATTGTACAATTCATCTGAGAACTTAAACATATTTTTTTCAAACTCTACCTTCAGAAAGTCTAAGTCAAATGTGAAAGCTGAATTGAAACAGAAAATCAAATGCCTTCAACACCAAGATGAAATTTTTGTAAATGCTTAGTCTTGTCCAATTTCCCTTTAATTACTTGGTACAGTTTTGTCATATCCTTRGTGTTAGGATGCACTTTGCTGAGATGTTTTTGCAATTCTAAAAGCACTATGTCTTTTAATGCATCATCTTTAATATCTMTGCAAATGTGTGTGGTGGAGCATCCTTTTAAAGAATTTGAGTAGAAGAAAAGCAAAGCTATTTAGGCTTGATGCAGTCTCTCTGAGAATAAATTTCACCTACATTTTAGGTTCCTAAAAAATTGCTCTTTTTATTTTTYTTTTAATACATACTGCTGTTCTTTGTAAAGCAAATGCTAGAAAGCAGTGGTTATTTGAATGYTTCCATAGAATTTCCTGTTAAATTCTAGAAAGCAGTGGTATTTGAATGTTTTTATTAAATTGCCTATCTCAGTTTAGGTCAATAAATTAGGTGAACATGATGTAGTTCTAAAGACTTTCAAAAACACTTTATGCTTTTCCTTGACTAAAGGAATTTAGGCATTGCAATGAGTAACTCACTTAAAATTTATGTGCTTAAAACCTGCAAAATTTGAGTAAATTGGCTCTTATCATGATGACTAAAACATATTGAAGAAGATATATTAATATTACTTATTATGCTGAGAAGGACTTAGAAAATTTAAAGCCAAGCATGAAAGTGTAATATTCTCAAATGTACCTAAGGGAATATGCATAGGGGTAAGTCTAAGTTTTTAGACTTCAGAAGTTCTGTAAGCTTTTGGAAATCCACTGAGAAACTAAAATTCCACTCATTTCAGACAAGGACAAGTTGACTTTGATAGTAATCTATTTTTTGAGTGTTAAGGAGGTGAATGGGAATTAAGTATTTAACTTCTTTTGTAAATGCCACTAAGAACCTTATTTTCACCTTCAGCAATCTAGGACAGGTTTCAGATAGTTTAATTTTATGTATAAATAAATTTTCCTATAGWCATTGAAGGTAAAGGGATATGCAGGAGTTCATCTGGAATTCATCAGATCTGTTTTGATGCCAATGCCATGCAGAGGTAAGTGGTATCCTAACATCATCCCATCATTTCTCTGCTRATTTGAAGGGAAACTGGAATGACTATCTCAAATCTAGATGTCTATATCACAAGTGTTTGAACATGTATTAAGAGCCCCTYTACTGGTGTTTATAAATCTGACCTTTTCTGATTCAGGAGCCTGAAACAATTTCAAAACAATTTCAAATACAAAKATGCCTGAAAGTTCTTGAAATGATTTACTTGATGCAAGCATCGATGTCATTTTTGAAAACGTTCCCTTTTGCTATAAAATATTTGCTTTCTCACTTGGAAGATTTTCAATAGCACTTTCATTGCATAGGGTATATTGTTCTGCAGTTTGATGAATTGCCTCTTTTATAAAACAAAAATATGTTCAAGATGTGATAGTCTAATCCTCTTTTTAGGTATGCAGCAATCCAGTGCTCCACTTTTAGGAGAATATTTTTCAAATTTGGGATGTAAATCAAAGTACTTTCTAGTGTTCAGTGATGGCCAACATTCAGCACTTCCTTTAGACAATGAAGTTCAGCAGTTCTGAACATTGAATATTTGGGAAACTGAGGCTCCTTWTGTCATTAAATACTCAACTCATACATTACATGACTAGACACTTTTTTAAAAAAGTGAAATATCCACTGTTTTAGCTGGTGCTGTGCTGGAAGCTACCAAATAGTAATTGATACAGCTTAATGGTTAAGAAAAAGAAAATTATTAAAATGAGTAAGACTATATTCTTTGGAATTGATGGAGTGCTCAGGTGGACTCAAGTTTCTCACTTCGTTATGTCCTTCAGTTTGAATTTGTTTCYATCACAAGATTGATTACTGTAAGTCAGACTTCCTCCTAGCATTTATCTGTCACTCAGAAATGAATTCTCAAATCATTATGCACATTTTACTTTAAACATTTGTGGTTTTTAAAGAAAAAGTMAGGGAATGAAATCTGGCATTTCATTCAATGTATTATATGGTATGCATTAATGGTAAGGCAGTATGTTGTAATCAAAAGTTTCTGTGGGAGATGGTGTGGGCAGACTTTTTGACTGGATAAATCCTTTTCTATTATTTAATTTTTTTCCATGAGATGAAACACATATAAGCTGTCATAAATCATATTTCATAGTATTAAAAAAAGGAGTAAGACCTTTGCCATCTCACTTTTTTTAACCTTTTATTGTTTTTAATTTACTTTTGCTTAAAAACTTTATTCTTGCACTACTTAACTACTTAACTATCTTTACAGAACCACCATCAAAAACCAGATTTTTGCTATTTCTGTTGATCTGATTAAAAGTATAATTTTTCCTTATTATTTCTCTTTAAACAGTGATATTATTTGAAATTAAATACCACAAGCTGTAGATCCTTGAAAACTTTTTACAGAAAATCCTGAAGAGAGACCCTACTTGTTGCTGTTTTTCCATTTTCTAAAGATAGAGAAAGCTTAGATATAGAACTAGGACTAAGAATGGTGTTTTTCAAAAGCAGTGTTACACARTCCTGCTGTTGAAAATGGAGCATTAATGAGAAACTGTGAGTCAGCTTCATTTATTTTTAAAAATTCTCCATTCCACAAGAATTCTTTTTGCTCTTCAGATCTTCTAAAGAAGGCATACTGAGAGTATAGTTTACATTTTATTAAAGAAGTCTGTTTTTTTTTTCACAGATCTGCTCTATTTTCTTGAGGTGTGCTCTGTTCCTGGTGTGGTCTGCTACTGCTGAAACTTGGCATTTTCTCTTCTGTGTACTCAGAAACCTTATTAAAGGAAAGCTGTGTAAAGTCAAACAGTTGCAAAGCAGAATAGGTTGTCTGTGACTTTGATTTGGTCCCTGTTTTCATAGTCAGTGTTACCATCTTTGATTACACGAGTACCTACTATTTTTCCATATAACTCTGAGCAGTGATCTTTAATTAAAAGCTGTGCTGTAACTATTTTTGCTTCGTTATCTTCACTGCTCACTACCCAGGCACCAGGGTTTTGGTTTTTTTTTTTTTCCAGGGATTCATATATGATAGTTATTTCTGTCATTTTTTAATGCTTCACAAGCATTAATTTTCTTTGAGAATCTTTGAGCCAAGAGAATGATGTTTTGCATATATGTTGGATCAGAAGGATGAGGATGGAGAGATTAAAGGTCAAAGAAAAAATGCTAACCTATAATGAAGAATTTGAGATGTACATGGCCTAATTTTCCAAATATATGACAGCAAGGAATTAAAAAAAAATTAATCTCCTCAATTTACATTGAAATTTTGAAGCTTAGTACCTCTTCAAATCCTGCTCCCTGGTCTTACAGGGTCTCTCAGCAAATGGAGAATATGGTGCTGGTRAGCACCTGCTGTGAGTCTGAGGTGAAGCATTTACTGACACACACCTTTGTGACAGAAGGAAAATTGCAAATACAGAGGGTGGTATCCAGCTCCCTTTTCCTCTCTGGCTGCTCTTTCTTTGGATATGTGAGTACATTCATAATKTACCAGAGTTAAGCAAACTCCCTTCCAAGAGTAAATGTATTAAAAACTATCTGAATTATGAGAAGAATTTTTAGACCCTTCCTAGAGAAGCTTAGGATTACAGTATATTACTTTGTTTAGATGAATACAGAGAGCTAATATTTATGTTTTTGAAAGAAGATTTGAGAAATTAATTTTACCCATAGGAGTGAAAACTGTGAATAAGAGGCAGAGGAGACAAAGCAGGGAAGGTGCTGAACTGCTAAACCCCTCATGTCCTGTATGAGTTCATACCAGAGCCTGAAACACCCCCTAAGCACCTTTCCCTSCTGCATGACAGGATTACCTGGGAGCCCAATTCCATATTTAATGTCATCCCTTAAAAGGTCTGTGACTCCAGGTCATGCAGGTTCCTGTAAATTCAGACTGTAGGTGCTTTTTTCTTCAGATAGAAACAGGTTTTTTTCCTGGCAAATCCTCTTCCTTCTGCTTTAGCAGAAGAGGTGGTTACACTATAGGATAACTTAAGCTGAAGGTCATCCAATCCAAGCCTCGACTCAAAGAAGGGTTAAGATCCCAGTCAATGAGGTCACTCAGGCCCTCAGTCAGCAGAATTCTGAGTATCTCCAAAGAGGAAGACTCCAAAGATGTTTTGGTCATTTTGTACCATATACAGTCTTCACAGATCAATCAAAATAGTACCTTTTTCTTTTAAGAATGAAATGTCTTAGTTTTTACACAAACTGATTTCAAGTGCAGATGAAATGTATTCAGCTATTAGTAGTAATGAAAATTTAGTAATGCAGAGATCATATCCTTTTTCTAATTTGTTTTCAGCAAAAAAGAAAAAAAAAATGTTCTTTTCAAAGTATTAAAAAAAAAAATAAAAATTAAAACCCTGGCTCTTTTTGGTTTAAGCTTCTAGCACAGCCTTGAATAAAAGTGTAGTGACTGTTTTTAAACCCCCAAGACAGTGAGCTRAGGTTTTTAAAGGATTAAGTTTGAGTAGAGGCTGGCGCTATGAAGGAATGTCATCCAGATGCTCTGTTTCATTTTCACTGCATGCACACCCCTTCTTTAGTGCATCAGATTTGAAAGGTTAGCCACATAGGTCTGAAAATGTCATTTTTCTCTTCTTTTTTAAGTGATTTTGGTCAAATTTGTAAAGGAAATCCTTTCCTGTTTGGTGAAAGCATTTGTGAAAATAAACTAATTTACAAAAATGTTTTCAWTTTCAACTTATGCTTTTACAAAGCGTTTATGTATCATATGTCCCCAGTAGATATCCCCAAAATTATATCAAAACAACTTAACCTGGCAGCCTGTTTTCCATACTTATTTACCTCTCATGGTTCCATTTATTTCTTAGACCATGAAATGATTTGTCCTTGTTCCATTTATTTCTTGGACCATGAAGTGATTTGTCCTCATGCTTTGCCCAGGTTGTGCTCATGTCCAGTGATAGGAACCTGTGCATTAAAGGCTTGTAATTGCTATTTCTATTTAGACACAATTTCCTTCAAATAAGGCACTAGAAAATTATTGCTACTTGCTGCATATTTAGTGCATTAAAAGTTAAAAGAGCTGTGCAGAAGAACTTTGCTTAAGGATTAATCACATCTTTGACCCGGGGGATAAGGGATCCTCACCTGCCAATAAGGCTTATTGCTGCTTATTCCAGCTGAGACAGTGTTTAAGCACCTTCCTGTGAAAGTGACTTGGTGGGAGATGAAATGAGGATTTCTCTGGCCCTCAAAGTTATATTTTACAATGAAGATTGCATAGGGAACGGTAATTTTCTTATTCTTTACACCTGTTAAATCACATTTTATGCAAAAATAAAGTAGAATCTCCTGTGAAGCTATTTTTCAGCATGAACTACTGCTGTCATTGCAACTGTAGTGCTGCAGGATGATGAATGGGACAGGGAATTGATTCATGTAGCTGTGACTGGGAGGGAACACAGCCCTGTGGTCCAAAAAMCAATTTTTCTATTAAAGTGCCATCTATTCTAGAGCTGGAGGTTCAGTTCACTGCATAAATCAGAGGCTCCTTGTATCATTTCCTCTCAACTCCCTTTCCATTTTGCTCTATAGGCCACTACAAAATCCCTTCAGCTTTCAAGGATACTTCCTTTCTTCCCCATTTCCATACATTTTCCCTCCTCTTTGCTAAGTCAGAGTTGCCTTTTCACACTTGCATTGGTACATAACCTAGTTTCCACCTAGAAGAGGGCTCTGGGAGCATTTGGGAGCTCCTCAAGTTTTCAGATTATTTACACACACACCTGCCTCCCCCAYCTGCTTCCTTGCAAMARCACCAGGAGCTGCTGCTGGGAGATSCCTTGSCCTGGATGAACTGGGGTGAGAGAGGCAAAATGACCCAAACCCACAGACAATGGGGAGAGAACACCTCCCTTGCAGCCCTTGGCTCTGACCTGGCCCTGAGACAGGAGCTTTTGAGGTTTCTGTCATTTTCAGACTGTTTAGGGAGGATTCACAATATGAATTAATAACCTTAATTGAGGCATTATGTGTTAGAATGCAAAATCACAGAGGCAGCTGCAGCAGGTGGTACTGCTAAAAAGTTTTGTATTCTCCTATTATAACTTTTATCTACTTTTCTCCAAAATGGAATGTTAACATTAAAGAAATGCTACTTCAAATGTGAGCCATTGTTTCTCTCACTGCTCTCTGAACAGATATTTTTTATTCTTTATGTTAAAACCACTGGACGATCTGCACTTACAGGTTAGCAGAGCAGTAACCTTTCAAAACCCTTAGACTGACATTGGGTAACTTGCTCTTTCTTCTCAAACAATGAAAAACACACATTAATGCTCTCAAAGGAGGTTATTTATTATTCCAGTGGTGTAAATGAGGGCAGGRTTTGGCCCACAGGCAATAAAAGAGGAGTAGAGCATGTAATTCTTCACGCCATTGTGAGGAAAACTCTGTCCAGCAACAGTAAATTATCCAAAATTCTTTCAGGATATGAATGAGTCCATAGTCAGAGAAAGCTTGTGAGGTTTAAAGCATAAAAATGACAACTATAAATAAAGGTGAAAACCCCTCATCCCCACTGAAATGAAAAAAACACAACATTCCTGAGACACTGGTGTCTTTGGAAAATGCATTACCTGGCTGACTAGAAGAAGCGAGAGAGGAAAGGAACCCCCTCATCCAACTTAGGGCTTTGTCTTTCCCAAGTAAATTTTAATGCTCTTGCACAAAAGGACGGTTTCCTCTGGGCAGATACATCCTATAAGGACGAGAGTTTTCTGAGTTTGTAAAATCATTGATCAACAAATACATGCATATGTATTTTAACTACTAGTTTTACCCAAGTATTTAACAACRGGCAAAATACAAAAAATGTCCATATGCTTTAGTTTGTAGGGTTCCAGGTAGGAACAAAGAACAGTGATGATTTTCAGAGCAATGAGGGGGTGCATATAGCTTATCCTGGGAGTGTTAAGCTTTCTAGAAAAAATACTTGCTGTTCTCCAGACATTTTCAATATCTTAATAATGTTAGTCTAGTTGTTTTGATGTTAATATTACTCCACTTCACTGGCATATTAATGTCCAGTGTAGATAATGTGATAAAGTAGCTTCTCAAAATATGCAGCTTGGAAAGGAAAAATCTGCAATCCCTGTTTTGATTTGGCATATTCCAAAAGTTTTGGCACCATTGCAGCAGCAATTTAGAGGATGGAATCAAAATCCGTAAACACCATGTAAACAGTTCCATAATCTCAACATGCAGACTAATGCTGTGTTGAGTTTAAAAGCATTATGATGCTATGGATATGCCACTTCTTGCCATCTCATTGTGCCAGAATGAAATTYAAACTTTGCAACAAACCCCTTACTTGAGTTCATGTTAATCACAGGGAAGAATTTTGTCAGTGATTTCTCAACTTTACTGTAACAGAAGTGACATGTTAGTTTTTAAATCAAACCAATCAGTCACCAAAAAAAAAAAAAAGGTTGAACACATGAAAGAGTGAGATTTTTGTAGATGGACAATAATCAGAGACAGACTCCCAGTGAAACTTAGTCTGTCTACCTCATCTGGTTGCAGATGGTCTAAGCTAAGGCTCAGTAGTCCCTCTGCAATCGATAGCAGGATCTGTGTTCAGCACCTCATGGAAATGGGCAACTTGCTTGATTTAAAACTCTGAACCATAGATGTTCACATGCCATGCCAGCACAACTTTTGACTCCTTACAAAACCACTGACTATGGTCCACTGAGTCTATGACAGCCCACGATGAGAGCTGCTSTGGTGGAGGTCGGATGTTAAGGCACCAATAAAATGACACAGCAGGTTCACATTAGCCTAGTCCCTATTTCAGCAGACATAATTTTTCAACTATTTGTCATGTACTTTATCTCAATACAGAAGTTTTATAAAATTGTGTTGCTTCCTTACTAAAATATCCTTGTCTCTTTGTACAGGTTACTTTTACTATAACATACACATAAACATATTAATGAACATATCAGGAAAAAAAACATTTTAGATGTAAGAGGTCATGTTGTTCTAGAAGAATGTTTTCAAACATGAGTGGAACTGCATTTACATTCAGAGTTTAGTCTCAAACAATAGACTGACTATAACAAGAATAAACTYTTTTACTCAGATTTGGGTTTTTTTGCTTTCCTTTTCTTAACTGATTGTGGTACAAATATGGTTCAAGAGTGGAAAACAGCAGAAAATAGTAATTGCTGTTTGTCTTTCACCTGAAAATTTTACTACAGGTGTCTCTTTTTCCTTTTTGTTTTTTTTTTTTTTTTTTTTTTTTTTTTTTTTCCTTTTCCTACTCCCCAAGATAAAACTCTCTACTGGGAAAGCCAATATTTTGAAAATTATAAAATTAATTTAAATGTCAGCTTGGACATATTGAATAAAAGATACTGAATGAAAATTAGTGACAGTTTCATACAGTGTGAGTACATTTTTATACTAATTATCTCTTGATTTAGACTTCAAAAAATGCTGGAAGGCACTATCATTATACTGRCATGATGATTTTTTTATCTTTTCAGAAAACAAGTATGTGATACACCAGCTATAAGTGACATGCTTTTAATTATATGTTATTATTCTAGAAGGTCTTCTAAAAACAGAGGGTCCCTGTGGGATTTTTGTCACTGTTTTAGACATCTCACTTGGTTCCTTTTCTTTACAGAAAGGCATTGGGCTGATAATTCCAAGTGGCAGTGGTTTTCCTCTCAGCTGCACTGCAGAGTGAGTGGTTTTATGCGTCAGTCTTTGTAACGAGTGCATTTGATTCAAATATAATTTTTACCACCATATCCCACTGAGATTACTGTTCAGCTAGTGCACATGATATTCTTTAAATACTGAAATTTCTGGAGAAATCTGTTTAGCCAGTGCAAATCAAAACTAATAGTGACCATGTTGTAAATGCTTCTCTTAAAACTGAGTGCAAGATAAGAAAATTATGCAGTGAAATGACTGTAATGTTAAAGTTCTTTTTTATTTTTATCAAAGATGACCTTCTTGATTGAATTTTTTGGATAATATTTTAAACAAAGACATATCTTGGCCAAGTAATTAGCTTATGAAAGTGAATTTTTTATTAAAACAGATCTGCACTTTATCTCATTCAGCATAAAAACTGTGGCTAAAACTATGGAGGTCATGAGCTTGAATATTAGAACAACTCCCAATTTTGTATGCATCCTAGTTTATTTTATGATGTAAATACAGAATAAATACCATAAACTACTTCTATTCTCAATATTATGCCAAGAACAATTTTGCCAACTAGTTGCTAGTACAGAAACAAAAAATATTACAAAGGTATTACTTAAAGAAAATGATAAAAAAGTCAAAAGATTCATTTCAATGATGTGAAAAAAATTAACGTGTAAAAGTGACTTTGCAAGGTTATATGTGACGGGGGAAATATAATAAAAATAATAAAACATACTATATATAAAAATATGTCTAGAAATACATCTAAAAATATATATAATCATAGGATCTCTTTTTGTCTCTTAGCTGGAAACAATTTCTGTGTTGAAAAATTTGTTATTTAGTAAGGCAAGAGGCTGAAGAAAGGAAATATTGTCTGCAGTTTCTAGACATAGCACAGGGAAAAATAAAAATTGAGTGCAAGATTTCCAGGTGCATACACAGAACACAAGATAGGAAATCAATAGGGAACTGCATTTATCCAGGTAATTTGTCAAATCCCACGTGACCTTTTGGTGACAGTATATCTATAAATGAAAGCWGTTTGCTTAATTCCTACAGAATTCTATGTCAGAGGCAGGGACAGTTCCAGCTACCAGAATGTGATGCTGGTTCCTTACTAGGACAAGTACACAACATGCTGATATGATTTCACAAAAAAAAAAATGATTCCTCTGCTATGAACACTCCAGTTTACAATGAAGTTAAAGTTTTGTAGATGGACAAAAGTCAAAACACCCCATAAGCCTWTTAATCATGGAATCAGACCTTCAAATAGTACTCCTTGTGCACATGCAGGGAGTGAACCGGCCCCCMTACGAATTTCTTGTGGGTATTGGCTGATAATATGATATCTCTGGTCTCACATGCTATGATTAGACAGGCTTTCCTCTTTAAGCACTTTAACTTCAGAAGCTTAGTGCATTATCTGCAAAAGCTATTTTGAAATAGACCTAATTTAAAAGGATKGGTTTTAGGAAGGAGGTGTCTTCAGGAGGAGGTCTGAATCCTTGACTTCAGAGCCAAGCATTAACTTATTTTTTCAAATGCATCATTGTTCTTGAAGACCCTATATCAAAGAAAGAGTCTTCCACACTCTGCTGCCGAAGTTTATGGCTCAAAAGAAACCATCCCCAGGCTGTAACACAGTCCATATGGCTGGCTGTTTGAAGTGTGCTTAGTGCTCCATTAGGGATTCTCGATTTGTACTTCTCAATCTGATTTCGATAAGACACAGGTTTCCTTTAGTGGCCTGACCTGGTGCAAACACATAATAGATTAATTCTATAATAAATTATGGTGGCAGTAAAGCTTTCTGGACCATTTTGCCTTTTAAGTAACAATTTTTTTTTTATGTACTCTTATAAAGCTGAACCAATGTTTCATTTGTAGCTCACTTTATGTATATACAGAACTACTTGAAGCTTGGGAATGTAATTTTGTGCTGGGTGCATTACCTCTGAGTGTACTCCATTTTATTGTGTTTCTGGAGCTACTGACATGTTGAGGAATACTAAGAGCTTTATGAAACAACATTATGCCTAGAAATGTGTTGAACTGCTTTTCAGGAAGCTCCAGCTGGTTTTTATCTTAACAGTGGCATAACTACACTATTTCTATATGCAAAACTGCATTTCCATAAAGACCATTATTATTGTCTACTTGTATGCATTATTTTTCCATGATACTGTTATTTTCAACCACCAAGTCTATTTTAGATTTATTATATATTTAGCATTTGACATATTTCTGCTGCCATTTCTAAATTCTCTGGTACAAAAAGAGTAAACTCTGTTATTTTAAGCATTGTTGCTAGTCAGAGTTGAAGATCCCAGTGTGCTTGCTGTCCTGTAAACCCAAAGCCAAGATCTTTAAGATGAAAAGCAAAAAACGAGAGATGTGAGTGAAAAAACAAGAAAGCACAAAAAATAAATGACACCAAATCCCTTAACAAGAGTGCCAGCCCACAGAGAATYGAGTATAATTTAAGAATAATTTGTGTTTTTAAAGGACAGTATTAAGGAGAGCAGTGCAGGAGCCTTCTAGTTAATTCCAGGGAAGGCTCCTAGAGATAAGGGACAGCATGAGAGAAAAGCCCTGTAGTGTTTTTAAATACCTTGCCAACGAGTGACAAAGGGTGTTAATCTGTCAGCTTTTATCACCCTTCCTTTCCAGGCTCATGAGCTCCATGATATCTCTCCCCTTATAGACACCCAGATCCACCTTCTTACTTAACTCAGGCCTTCTGACAATTAGTTGTGTTGGTGTGGTCGGAAAGGAAGAGACTGGGAAGGCTTTGCAAGCAGCTTCAGGGTGACTCTCAACCAGGAGTAACACAGAATTTGCACCAGCACACAAAATTTTGGTGCTGTTTTTTTCTGTTTCTTTTAGGTCACTTGCCCTGTAGGACACACCTGTGAGGGCACTGTGTGATCAGACCATTCCACAAAACCTCAAAGAGCACAGATCTGTGTGATCAGACCATTCCACAAAACCTCAAAGAGCACCAGTCATGAAGACAAAATTCCCACTGACCCATGCAATGCTCTTGGTAGCAAGAAAATGATGAGATGAATATCAGTTGCTTCATCAGCTATCTGCCAGGATTTATCTGCACACATCATCAGGGAGATTTGTCTGTATCTTAGATGTGAGGAAGGGTGCAAGAGGAAAAAAACATGGAATGAATGAAGGGTAGAAGGAAACATTGTGGGTTCTGTGGAAAGACACAGAAGATGTAGGTGTAGAGGAAGCTGAGATGGAACCTGAAAGAAAAGGAGATTGATCTCAGCTACAGGCAGAGTATTTCAGGTGCACGTGGTGTGAAACTTGAGGCTCCCTGAAAGCTAGGAGGAAGCATTGAATAAGGACAAAAAAAA
>NW_026623297.1:628813-648379 GCF_030028575.1 Malurus melanocephalus | reverse complement strand
CCCAACCCAGAAACCACTCTACACATCATCTCCAATCTAGATTAATATTATAACTTGCACTGATTAGATTAAATTGATTTACTTTTCAAAGTAACTAATTATATATTTATAGTACTAAATAGATATAACTACATAGACACTTTTCCCAAGTTTCATGCACTTAGGCATACTTTGCCAATTAATTCCRAACTTCAACAGAGCTGTCTGATGATTCAGCATCTACTGTGGGAAATTACTTTTCATCATCCAGATTCTCAGCTTTGTTCATAGCCACTCTCTTTGAGATGACTTTGCCTTGTGCCTAGAAAGTCATCAAGTGAAATAAAATAATGATCCCTGGAACAGGATAGTGAAAAATAGAAAAACTTTCATTATTTCCATTTTTGAGTGTCAGATATTCAGATGGGCAAACCTTRTAAGTACTTTCAAAGATCTAATTTCCTTTTTTTTGATAAGGAGGAAACACAGCAAGAAACTTTTAACTAAAGTAAAGATCCATTTAAGTATGTGGGGTAGTTAAACACTACACTCCATAAGTATATATTTTTACCACTGCAAACCATCAAAATTATCATTACAATGGATTTCCTGACATGGTACATGAGACAAGGGAATTTGTGAAATAGTTCTTACCTCCTACATACAAGTTAATTATTTCTGTATATTGAAGACATCACACCCTCATTCAATCCTGCCTAAAATGAGCAGCTAGTGAAGTCATAAAATAAGGCATGGGGAAGGGAGTGACTGTCCCCACTTGGGGACCTGGGGCAGATTAGGCAGCTGTCTCAAAGCTTTTCACCTTTGACCAGGTATATCAGCCATAATTCCAGACCAGATTCATCTACAAGTACAGAAAAAATCATGTTTTGCACATTTGTTTTACTAGGTTTGTCTTCATCTTTTCACTCCTATGAAGGAGTGAATCTGTGAACTTTGCAAAAAAAAAAAAAAAGCATATTTCACTTCCAGGAAGTCCTAAACTAAAAACCCAATTCAATTCACATATGTTGTCAAAAGGTATTCATCTTCTCCTTGTTTCAATTCGGGTTCACAAATACATATAAACTGAATGAAACCTTCTACTGTTAAATTATTTCCCCTAAGGGATTGCAGATAATAATTGCAATGATCAGGCTGGGGTGTTTAATTTTTGAGCATGAAAATTTGGGTCTCTTAAAGCTTCCTGGGTGATGTCATAATGGTTCCTTCTATCTTTTAATAAGTGTGGCAGCACTTGATTTTTGCACATGATTTTTTTCTAGGATTTCCTTTGTCCCTCACAGAGTAATAACATAAAGAGTGACCAAAGTAGGATAATTTTGATTAACTCAATATCATGAGATGCTTCAAAGAATGCATCTAAATGCAAGCTAAAAYATTTTAGAGGTACTTTCTTCTCTGAAGCTTTTTTATTTGGAGCTGATTTTAATACACAACCAATTCTTCTTCCTTGGTGACAAGATGTCCATGGGACCTTGGTAAGGACAAGCCTGACTGGAACCACCATCTGTGACTGCTTCTGCCCCTGGGAACAAGGGAGGAAACTCACCTAACAGGCAAACTTTGAACCATAACTCTCATTATGGATCAGGCTTAAAGAATGTCCTTATCTCTCAGTTGGCTCCACWCCAGCTCAGAAATAGATTCACTAATCAGAAATAGTATGTGTCTTAGAAAGCCAAAGTCATTACAGAGAACTTTGCTGAGTCTACAGCTGGGGAGAGCAATGTCACATAGGACAGAGCATCTTCAGGCTGCTGACTGAATAAATGGGTACAAAAAATGGTTATATATTCCTGAAGTTTCCTTGGACAAGGAAATTAAAACTAATTGTCGTGCCTGTGTAATTAGTCATATTTGTAACTATGTTTCTGGGCAATTTGCTAGTAATTGCAACTTTAAGCAGAATAAATATGTCTATTTTTAATGTCCTGGTTAATAAATCTTTATGGGTATTTAAACCCATGATTATTTAAAGCAACTTCCCTTAAAAARGAAGTGAAATCCATCCTTGTAAGTGACTTGAGGAGAGGGGAAATGGGGGGTAGAATTCCCRTGTACTCAGAAATGTGGTCTCAGGTACAGTTCTTAAAATTATTTCGATAATCAACATAAACCTTATCCACCCATTTGCACTGAGCTGCGTTGAAATGTGAAGCTTTCCTGAACTCATTGCTATAATATTATCATTATACTAATTGGCCAAAATTTTGGTCTGTTTTATAGCCAAGTTGAGACCAGCAGAAATACTGCAGGCATGTAATAGTACAATAGAGGACAGAGTTTATTCCAATGTGCTTTGCTTCTTTTTCCCTAAACTACATTTGACATTATCAGGTAATGATGAAAGAATCTGGAAAATTACTTTTACATTTTGATGATTATTTATGCAATTTAGCAGGAGTTCAGAATTCCTTTTTTTTTAAAGAAAATGCCAATGAAGTGCTGAGCAGAATTAAATATTTAGTATGTATTTTGCAATGAAACTGAAAAGTGAACATAAAAAAAAAAATAGTGGCTGAAGAGTGAAGATTAAATTTAGAGMAAATTAATAAAATTGGTACCTTAGACYAGMMTCTCCCTGCTAAATCARTAATATTCAATGACCTACTTGGAGRAGCCCTAAATTCCCATAGCARTGATTGACTTCAGCAATAGCTGTGGGTTCTACACACTTTTTCAAAATCAATAGCAGAAACATTTTAGGCCTGGAGTTAAATCCTAAAATTCGGCCTAGGTTCCTCAAAGACAAAAAGAAACATTCTACAGAGCTACCTTTGTCTGGTATTTATAGAATCCTGTCCTTGATTAACCTCAAAAACAGAAGTGATCACAAAATGTAGCCAAGTATAAAAATATTAAGTACTTTTATGCTTTTTTTCCTGCAAATCATGTTCCTCTAAACAGAAAATGAAAACTAAACAGAAAAAAAATAGGTTAATATATTATCAATGAATCTATGAAATTTGAATTCCAAAATTACTACTCTAATTATAAAATAGGGTGAGAAAGCATATCAAGATGTRAGTAGAAGTTAAGTCAGGTTAGATGAAGTCCATCTAGGCCAGTACATATCTTCATTAATGGCTAATTCACAGGTGTCTGCAGGAAAATACAGAAACATGGGAAAAGCACAATGTTTCTCCAAAATAGTCACACAGCTTTAAGCAAATTTTGCATCAGGGACTTCTTTAGCCAGCAATTGTGTCACGTCAGAAGAGATTTTATGTACATTTTAATGCAATTAAAAGTGACTCCAGACTTTCCTCATCCTTTTTTCTATAGACTTCTATCATGCTGGATTTTACATCTTATGTTTCACTTTACTGAAACCTTCTTTCTATCAAATCTTCTCCAACTTTTTCTAGATTATCTCTTTCCAGGAGGAGGGAACATGAACATTACCTAGACTTATATTCAGGATTTCTCTTTGGCTATTCTCTACTTCTTCCYGAATAGCTTCAATATTTTTTGCCTACTTCTGATCACTGAGACCTTATTTTCATAAAAATACATATCATACTTCTAAGATCTTGCCCCTGGGGGAGACAAGACACCATTACTTTATTAGCAAGGTCAGAATTGTTTYTCTCATGTGCACCACTAATGAATTGGTGCATCCATCTGCAATGAATTTTGTCTCCCATTCCAATGTTCAGTCACTTTCTCTGGTCAGGKTCTCRTGCAGTTCTGCTCCAGACTTTTGCYTTTATTGCMCTGAATAATTTAGTACCACCAGTAAACTTTATCATCTCATCAACTGCTTCTTTCTACCCATAGTTTCTGAATACACGTGAACCACAAGGAAAGATACAAACTATCCAGAAGAAATTTTTTATTCATTAAGAAAACTGATCATTCACTCTGGTTTGTATTTTAATTAATTACAGAGCTATGTGAGAATCTTACATTTTATATTATTTTGGCTTTTAGCTTCCTGTACAAACTTTGCTGAAGTGTCTTTTTTTTTTTTTTAAAGTTTCTGAAATCCGTGTAACACACAGAGCAGATAGATTTTGCTGTTGCAACTCATAATTGCCAAGGAAATGGAAAATTTGGCCGAACTTTGTCAGCTCGTAAAAAAAATTGTCTAACAAATTTTTTTGGTTGTCAAACCTTTTTTATAGTCTGGCATTCAGAAATCCCCTGATAATTAGATTCTGGAAAAGAGATAGAAGCACCTAATCTAGCGGAGACAAGAAGAAAATTTGCCARGAACATAATCCCTGGAGACTGTATAATGAGAGTAGGGAGGTTCTGGGAAGGTCATCAAAGTCAATAATGAGTTAACAACGAAAGAGTTGCTTAAAGAATGCTTCAGAGGTCACAAGAAATTATTCTCAGACAGCAAAAAAGTAAATTTGAGAGCTAGCAAAATATTTTCAGTGGAGCAAGCAAAGATGAGAATTACACTGGTGAAAAAATAAAAAAGGTAAAAAGTAAGAGGTGGGAATGCAGTAAAGGAACTTGTTAAGTACAGAAGGAGGACMGGGACTTGGCATTAGAAGATTGAACACACTGGGTTGAAGAAAATACACAACTAAGAAATTTATTAGGGAATAAATGACTGACTSTGAGGGCAATCAGCTCTGCAACAGAGAGGTAATTAAACATTAAACAGGCAAGAGTGGTAATTTGAAGTATTTGAAATCAATTGCACAATTAAGCGGTTGATAATGAGGCAATTTAGGGAAAATAGAGCTAGGGACTGTAGAAGTAGCTGGTTCTAATCAGTTCCACTGGAATCCAAGAGGAGCAAGACACTTAGCAGGAAACAGTCACTARAGGGGGAATATGGATTGAAGTCAATGTATGGGGCCCATCCCCTCCATGCTGCACAGCCCCACAAGGGGTGAGCCCCAGAAGAGGGCAGTGGTGCTCCACAGAGACCATAAAATGATGGTGGCCAAGGGTTTGAGTGACTCTGGCCTGGTGCTCTTCCTAAGCAAGAACTTGCCCTGCACAGGACTGGAGTCAGGAACAAGGAACTGCAGAGCCACGTTTGAGCCTTTGTTCTCATGGAGCCAGGCTCTGCTCTAGCACAGAAGTGAAAATATTTCAGCTTTCTGTCCTTTGATATATCTTTATTTTTGAGGGGTGGCACTTTGAAACGTGGTGAGCATTGGGCTTCCATGCCACATTAGTGCTTATCTCCATTCTCCTTCTTGTCTGAAAAGACTTGATGCAAAATGACTCAAAGCGTTTGGCCTTCGTGGGCGAAATGGTTCACTGAGATTCCTGGGGTCCCATTATAAGTTATAGCAGCTGTAATTTCAGCCACTTTATGGAGCAGTCCATTTGTGTCTGCTCCAGYTCCTAATGCTACCAGCCACTCTGTAAAATGATCCTAATCTATTACATTTAAGTCATTTGAGTCATCTTTTTGAAGATTGTTGAGTGCAGAGATATCCATAAGGAAACAATGTAAGTTTTCCATATACCACATATGTTATATGTCTGGTGAAATGTACTGCACACATTTAAAAAWGTGACAGTATTAAAAAACTGACAACTTTTCATGACCTTTTGTATTATAATGTATTTTAAACATATGGTGGGATTCTGTTCTTCTAGTGGATGTGTCAGATACAGTATGAATATTTCATGAATTGTATGTGCATGTGAAAAAAAAAACTTCTCAAGAAACAAGAAATTCAAGGAAACACATTAGCCTTTTACATTTAAAGTGGGAAAATAGCTACTGATTTAATATATTATCTTGAATATTTATAAAGAAACAGTGACTATTGAGGAGCAGTGAAAATCAAGAGGCAAAACAGTAAAACCAAAATTATGGTGTATAGACATCCTTTACTTTTGGCTCTAGGTTTAAAATAGAAGCTCTTTAAATCTTGACTTAGGTRCCTTGATCTTCATACCTGTCACTTACCATACTCAATGAAATTTAAGAGTAATTACAATTAGATGTTTCTCATGCTTCCAAGTATTTTATGTGTATCCAAGGGGATTCCCTCAATTAGACATACAGCAACAAGAAATAAACATACATTCTCTTGTCAGCGCTATTGCACAGAACATATTTCCTACATTTTGCTCTTCCAGCTGCATGTTAGGCAATGCCCAATAAATTTAAGTTAGGCTGCTTGTACTAAAAAGAGAGAAGCAGAATGCAGGTTTGTACACTAAAGAGTACTGGTGTCTAAGATCAAATGTGCTCCATGTTAATATGCAAATAATTTGACTCAGTTTTTGGAGAAAGTGTTACTGCAATATTTAGGATTTAGAAAACACTTGTAAGAGAATAAGGATATCAGTGTTTCTCATTAGTTTTTTGGAAGCTATTTTTCTCAGATACTCTAGAAGATAATTTTGATGTAYTGCTTGRTCTCTTCTATGAATCTAGAGAATARAAAATATCTGTGTTTGTTTTTCATTGAAAAATATCAACTGTTTTGACAAACAACAGTATTTTGAGATTCCTGCGACAATGTCCATTTGTAGTGGGTTTGTATGGCAAGGTTTAGCAGGGAGGTTACAGGGCTGGGTTCTGTGAGAAGCTGCCAGAAACTTTCCCCCTGTTTGAGGGAGACAATGCCAGAGGGCTCGAGATGGATCCACTGTGGCCAAGGCTGAGCCCATCAGCAACAGAGATGGAACCTCTGGGACAACATAAGAAGGGGGAAAAAAAACCCAAATAGCAACACAGCTGTTAGAATGAGAGAGGAGATAGAATATGTGAGAGAAACAGCCCTGCAGACCCAGGTCAGTGCAGCAGGGAGGGYGAGGAGCTGCTCTGGGTACCAGAGCAGAGTCAGTGAATGTTAGAGGGCTGTAACACACAGTGCAGGAGAGAATGAATGAGTTCCAGGGTAAGAGAAGCCTGATGTAGGATGTGTTTGTTTGGCTCAAGCAACAGCAAAAGTCCAGTTGGATTTAGTCAGCAGAAAGTAATCTATGCATGCGTCTCCTAAGAGAAATTCTAAACTCAACTGGATGAGGGTGGAAATCACCTGATCCTACTGGGAATGTTAACCGTGTTCTGGAGGGCCTGGAGTCGATGRCTTCCAGAGCTTCCTCAACCCCAGTTCCTGCTGTGATTCCAGGGCTCTGTGAGGTAATATCCCAAGGCAAAAATTGTTTTTTCTATAATTTCTCTCCCTTGGTGTCTGAAAGCATGTGKATAGAAACATAGACAGACTCATGCAGACTTACTGACAGTGAGATATAAATTGTTGTAAACATAATGTTCACATTGGGTGGAATTTTCTCTAAAGATAATAATAAAAAAGAGTAAAAACAAGAAGTAATTTCAAATCTTAACAATGCATTAACTGTTGATAACAGAAAAAAAAAATCRTTCTTTTTTGTCCAAGAGGTGTAGTTATTGATTCCAGATGGGTTCTCTGCAAATTTCTTAACACTTTAAACATTTAATGGACAAATCACACTTGACAATCCATGCTTGGCTATAAAATGGCCAAAAATCCCTGCAAACCCTWGTAGTAATTTCTCAGTATTTACAAACAATGAAACTTTGAACACATTACATTTTTATGTTTATTCTTCCGTGTCTGGTGCCTGTAGCTGGTGTGTACTTTCAGGAAACACCTGCTATGTTTGGAAGTTCACAAATAGAGGATATAAATTATAATCCTTGAAAACTTCTACTTTTCAAAAAGCATTTTTCTTGGTTTAACTCCTGTAGTATGGATACATGTTACCTTTTATCTTGCCAGTTCAAGCAGCAAGATGACCTCTGTCTCTAATTAGATGTAAATCACATTGATAATTMTTTTGGAATTTATTTTCCACTTGTAATTGCAATATAACTTCTATTAACTTTGTGCTCTTCGTGACTAGCCTTTTGCTTCAGCYTTTGTGTTATGGCAGTATTTCATTTTTGCAAGTTTAATCAGTGTTCCATTACTATTTWAATTACTCTAGTACAAGAAGAATGTGCCAGAGACTACAGATTTTGTTAAACAGAGCAGGCTTTTTAATAATGGTTCTTAGTGACTATCTGCATTTGAATTTATCACAAAATGTGTTTTTTTAAAGAATATTTGCAAAGTCTGGCTAYTTAAATTATGCAAATTTTCCGATTCTGTATTGTTCAAAGCTTTATCCTGAACATTTTTTGGTAATTTTTCAATTTGTGGGATATAAACCAAGCAGKGTTAATGAAATACATTGATATATGTGGAAAGTATAAGACCTTATAAAATTGGATAGAGTATGGGAGAGTTCATAGAGAGCTTGTGGAAGTACTTCTCTCTGGGAAGTACTCAGAAATCACAGTCTGAAAGAAACAATAGATTAAAAAATATATAAGCAAGGTAGCCACAAAACTGTTATTAATACTGATGAGGTAAACATGTGGATCATGCAGCTGTGGCATGAAAGAAAAAGATAAATGCCCTGACTAAAGATTTCTGGTTTCCTTACCCAGAGAGGCTCATAGGAATTGGGAGGCCACAGAAATGTGTCAGGTAAAACTCCAGGAGCACATTGGTTGAATTGCTGAGACCTTCCCTGATTCATCACAGAGGGGTGAAGAGGAGTATCCTGGTTTTGTCTGAGATAGAGTTAATTCTCTTCCTAGTAGCTGTCCCAGTGCTGTGGTTTGGATTTAGGATGACAATAATGCTGATACCATGATGATGTTTGGGCTGTTTCTGAGCAGAGCTTACAACAGGTCAAGGACTTTTCAACTTCTCATGGCTGCCCTGCAAGGTTTTTTTTTTCTCTCAGTTAGGTTTTTCCCTTCCAGAGCCAGGTGTTTAGAACGCCATGAACTGCAGAGGAAGAGACCTGAGGGAAGCTGAATTTAGGATTTTCTAAAAATATTTTTCCCAATGGAAAATGTTCTTCTAAAATAATCCTAAATTTAAGTAATTTCAATAGAATAGTGATCAAATTAATTAAGAAAACAAAACAGCTTATACACAAATTGCTTTCAATTACTTTCACAGGAGTCACACTTGGCAAGGAATTGAAGAAAGCAGGTTTCAGGGGAGTAGTTCAGAAAAATCCTCTATCTTAGAGCTCTGAGATATTCGTCTTCCTTAATCTGAATATCTAAATGTTCATTCCATTCAGATTTCAGCCAGGCCATGTCCCAGCACTTAATTCAGTGTAGCAGCCCAGCCTTGTGTGTGAATTCTGAGTAACCCTTGGGAGATCCATGCACACCCTGCAGAGCAGGAGCAAGCASAGTAACTTTTCAATTTCCTCAGTAAATTCTCAACTTCCTTGAGACCTGGGTAATACCTCAAACTTCCTTTGGACTATTCAGCACTAACTTGCAAGTTCATTGTTACCCCTTTCTTAATTAAGGGTTACCGTTGTGGGGGGAATTACCTCATGTTATGAGCATCCCTTTTTAATCTCTTCTCAGAGTGTTCATGGCACTGAAGCTATGTAATCCTTTGGCTGGAGCTTTGAAAAGTGCTTTTGGCTCATTTTATTGTAAATCCATTAAGTACAAGGAATAACTCTAACACTGAAATATAAGCTACTAAGACAATTTCATCACAGTGTGTGCAGTGCACATCCATTGTTAAGAATATAGAAATATGAATAGTTTAGGTGTGGAAACAATGGAAAGATGGGAAAAGTAGAATYTTGCCCATTTGGCAGCAAGAAAAGAAAGGATTAATCCAGCCCTATAATCTAACTCTKCTTTGATATCCACTGTTCTATTGTATGTTTTTGTGCTTGGACTGCCCTGGACCTCTGTTGCTTTTAGATGGTTATAATTAGCACACAATGACTTTTCTCRGTGAGCTAAAGTTGGACTGAAGATTAAATTGAAACAGAGCTCCATGCCTGAGAAGCTTCAGGCATTTCTATCTCTTCTATACTTATGTAACTGAAGATTCTGGTCAGAACAAATGAAATGCAATTAATTTGTATTGAAATGTTTTCTTCAAGCAAAATATTTATCCCTTTTAAAATAGTAGCTTTTAAATAACAAGTTCAGAAAGACCCTGGTTTTCTTGGGGTGTTTTGCCAATATGAATATTTTTAATACCATTGAAATTTAACAGATCGAGTGCAAGTTACTTATCCTCAGAAGTAGTAGGGACATTATTTATGAAGTAAGTATTAATGATTTGTCTAATGCCCTTTAATCAGAAAACATCCTGAAAACATTTTAATCTTGCTTTAAAGTTTTGATCATTTTAGAACATTTGTAGAGTGAAKTATTACTTCATTAATCAAAAGTATCCCAGAATCTTCAAAAAGCATTAGACAGTTATAACATACACGGGCAGTCCATGAAAGCAAAGGCAATATCAAACCACTGCAGTGGAACTTTGGCTCAGGAGGATGATTGAAGGTCTTGGCAGGTGTCATTTACTGTGTCATTCACCTTGAAGTTTCCCTGGACAGACATGTGGTTATTTTACTAACAAATTTCAGACTGCCAGGGTAGACAAATGTTCTGTCTCTCAAGCTCATTCAGTGCATAGATCCAAATTTATATTTGCCCCCTTGGGCGAAAGTCAGTGCTATTATCCATCTGTCCTGTATTTTCTCCTTGACCTCTTCATGCTCACTTCCTGCTCCAATGGGATAGTTTAACTACCTGTGCAATTTCCTTTTATCAGCCTTAGAAATCTTRCATGCACTTTCCAAATTCAGAAAAGCAAGAAACCAGAATTAGATCTACTGGATTATAAATAATTCTGCATTTAATGGCATGTTTCGCATGAAGCATAAAGGTAAACTTATGTATTTAAAGTTATATATCCCTTTGTTCAAAGAAGCATTTAGTTRTATATATTATATATAAAAGTAAAATCCATAGTTACATGTGGCTGTATTCTTAAAGCAAACTACCACTTCTTGCTGAAAAAGCTAACAGAGATGCTACACTGCTTTGTGTTAAACTCACACCAATTTTATAAGCTCWTTTACTCACAGAATTACATTATTCTTTTTTGAAGAGCACAGCATAAAGAGCTATTGCTCATGTGAGACCTGCCCTTATTTCCTTTTGGTGTGCAAGACTTGAGTGAATCTGTTATGATCACCATTTCCTATTGAACTGTCATGACGAACTTGGAGAGATACCATCCAGGATGCAGGTGTTCAGGGTCAAACCAGACAGAAGGAAGTTCAAAGGCATTCCCTCCCACAATTCCGGATGCTGTAATGCCAGCACACGGTGTCACGGGAAGTCTCTGAAACACCCATGCGAGGGTGTGCTCACCCGGTGAAACAGGCATATTTCATTGCAGCTGAAAGTTAAAAAAAAAAAATAGATTCTTTTCTTTGGTAACAGAAAACAATTTGTTCAGATATAATGGGAAGGCATCTTCAATAAGTATTATACTTTTTCTTCTGTAACATAGTCAACCTCATTATCCTACCCAGATTTTCTCTGTAAATTGCAATAAAAGGTGTTGTTCAATAAGCCTGTCATCCTGGCTTTTATCTGATTGCATATAATAGCTGGAAAACTCTTGAAACTCCTTATGTCCCTGTTGTGATCAAGAAAGCTAAAATTCTGTAACATCTCCCTGGGGGAAGGAGGGTTGGAATTAATTCTTCCCCCGCTTCTCTCTGGAGACACACGTAGCTTGTGTGGGTTTAATGAAATTTGTGAAGATTTCTGTGTGTCATTAAGCAACTCTGTGAAACAATTCCCGTGTTGTGCTGGGTGGTGCACAGCTATCAGTCAYGGCCAAACAAGCAGGCACTTCTCAGCTCTCATCAGCAGGTGATCTGTGGGAAGAAGCCCTRCCCTGTGCAGGACAGTTTGGAGTGCAGTGTAATAGAGATGTACGGCGTTGTGGGGATGGATGTCAGTTTAAATAGAAGCCCTTATGTCATCTACCAGCAATTCCTGTTGAGGCTGAAGGCACTAGTGGTGATGTTAGCATGTGAGCTGTAACTATATAGAGCATGAGAAAACATGAAAAGCAACACTGGAACAAAGTATCTGCAATAAATAACTTCAATGTAATCTTTTACAGATACTGAGCCCAGAGGGAAGGTGATGCTTACCTTGCATAATATGATTTACTTAAAAAAAAAAAAAAAAAAAAAAAAAAAAAAAAAAAAAGAAAAGAAAAAAAAAAATAAAAAAAAAAAAAAAAAAAAAAAAAAAAAAAAAAAAAAAAAAGGAAAACAATTTTTCCCAAATATTTTACCAAAATATTTCCTGTGTTATAAAGTAGCAAGAAAAAGAATCAGGTTAAATGTTCAAGTGTTCTAGGGATGCAACATCACTTGGCTTTTTTAAAACTGTGGCTAGTACAGCTTTTTCAAGGTACGCTTTTTGTGTGACCAACTATGGGATTGTATTTGCATTTTATGCTCARTTTCCGAAGCAGCACCTTAATGACCACTGCCCAGGACTGTTGGCTTTCTCTAAATGTTCCCCGGAGTAACGTTTCACTTACAAGCATCATTTTAAACGCAGCCTTCTGTAGCACTTTCCTTGTGATCCTCAACCTCTGCAAAGAGGTTGTGCTTTAAAAACATGTGGCAAATGCTGGCCACCTGTTAAGAGCTTATGATGCTGAAAGAAAGCCTGTTATGTCAGGATATTTTCTTGGGGAAGGTAATAAAAAAGACAGAAATCCTTCAAGCTGGAGCAGCATTAACTTTAACCCATTTTGGACTCCGCCCTTATAAAAGCTACTTCAAAGGTAGACATAATCCTCTTGAAAGAATTGGGCAAGGGTAAGAACAGGGAGGGTTTGGCGTAATAATTGCAAATGTGCAATTTTCTGTGCATTTCTTCCCTATCCAGAAGGGAGATTTATTTAATCTTCCTTTTCCTCTAGAGAGTACCGGATGATAAAAAGATCTATAGACAGATTAAGATTAATCTGTTCAGTAACTGTGGGCCTGTCTTTTCTGGTACATTTTGCATTCAACATCATCAGCAAAATAGAATGGACAGTTTCCAAATCCACTTGAAAATGATACCACTCTGGTGACAGAGATATCTTTAAATTAGCAGACAAGAAAGACAGATTTACATTTGCAGGACTAAAGAAATGGGTAAGACATTACAAATAAGGATCAAAATAATGGTGGAAAAGCACTCCCATTTTCTGCTGTCTCCCCCTTCAAGATTAAACTTTTGTAAGAATATCAAACAGATACTGAAATAGTGTCTGCTTTARCTTAATAAAAATGCAGGATAAGATTTTTTTTCTTATTTATTTAAATTTAAGTATGCAATCAGWAGATTTTAAGAGGGAAAAAAGAGGTGGGGTTAGGTAGAATTACATATTGCTGAAGAAWTTGGAGCCATGATATTATAAATTTGGCTTCAAAATGCATTTTTTCCTTGTCTCCAGATGCCACTAGCGAAATGGATAGTTTTGATCCACAAAGAGAAGAAAGGGTATATTTGTGCCAACATGTGTTTGACATCCTTATTTTTGTTTGGCACCTTGGAGAACCAGTGCTGCTCAAGGGAATCAAAGTTCAAAGTTAGGTGCCACTTCTGTAATTACATACAGATGCATAAGTAGGATTACAGCAGGCAAATGAAGGGCTCTTTTACATAACAAGGTGCATTTGTCTGTGTTTCTTGCTAATCAGTTACAGGGATCACCATTGTTTTAAGCAYRAGAAGAAATTACAAYGTCAAAGAATGTCTTGGCCAGTAACCTTTTGCAAGCTTTTTTTTCATAGTAATCAGCTAAATAACATCAATTTCTGTAAAGGATCCGTTTTCTCTCTTGGAGGATTTATGTCTGGGGGTAGATTGTCTCATTCTCTCATTTGTATTCACTCCAAGTAATGCCTTCTTCCATGACAATCCCACTGACATTAGCAATGTAGTGAGGCCAGTTAGATTATGATTGATAAATGCTTCTCCTCAAACTTCATGAATAATTCAGAATAGAAATATATAGCAAATTCTTGCTTGTATAAAATAAATCTAGTTCAAAGGATTTTCCTTTCTTCAACGACCTTCATTTTCATACAGCCCAAATAATTYTGTTTTTATTTTATTAATATAGTATTCAGTTTCAAACAGAAAACAAAGACAACACATATGGCATTAGTATAATCCATAGAACTGCTTCCCTTTGAAGCTCCAGGAGTTCTGCAAGTGCTTTATGGAATATGGTTACTTGGGTTTGGAAGTAAAGAACAGTAGCATTTTAAAATTGCATCTGAAATTGCACCTAGTGAAACATAAGCAACGATGTATTATTACAGCATCAGCAAAGAAACGTTATGATCACTATTTTTAGCAGAAAATGTGACGCTTAAGCCTGCAATTGTATCTTGACTGCAGCAGTGTTCATTGTATTGAAATGTTACTCATTAAATTAGAACTCATTAAAAAGTTTTACTTTGCAGTACTTTRAAAATGGMAAAAAAAATTAAATAGAAGATAGTYTGTGTTTTRGAAATAAAWTATTTGTTCAACATGCTTATAAAATGTTTTTACTAAYAATTTGCTAATTTCTACTTTATTTTTCTCTGACATATTTTCTCCACTGAGGTTCAGATGTTTCATTAWGTATCATTTCCCTAAACTTTATTTATTTTCTGTAGACAAGAACAGTGCGTCTGGAATGTTCTGTTTCCTCAACACACGAACTTTGTGTTTCTCTGGACCCATCACCGACAGAGGAAGAGAGGAGGCTGCATTTTAGCACTCAGCATGGGGTGTTGTCARAATTGGCAGCTCCAGCAGAGGGAACACTAAGTCCCATCTACACAAAACATCGAGTGGGGAGGTCTTTAACATCAGCACATTTGTCAAAGTGCTTTTAACAGGAGTACTATACATATTCATATAAAACCAATACAATGTATTATAGCACACATATATGGCAATAAGCCCTGAATTTTCAGCTAAAATAGGTGCTGAATGGAAAATAGGTTTTACCCAAATGTGTAGCACTTGACTTTGTCTGCAAGGACAGAATCCTCCATTGAATTGAATCACTTGAATTTTTAACATAAGCAGTGTATTAAATTTTCCACTGAAGTTAGTGGAAACTATTCTCTCTATTATGTTGAAGTAGCAATATAATGATGTAAAACTCTTCAAGAACATCAGCTATAACTCTGAATAAATGGGAAATTCCTGTCTCAGTCCAGCAAACGAATACTGCTTCTGTTAAATATTATTTTAAAATCAATGGAGGTACTATAAAAAGAACAAGCACTCATGTGGTACTAAATTCTAGACAACTGAGATGCTTCAGAGTCTAAATTTCACTTGAGCAGAATTTTAGGGCAACTAAAATGCAAATATATAAATGTAAAAATATGATTTCCAAAAATTTTCTTCCAAGTTTCCTACCTACATACAGTTACATATTTTCTGTAAGGCTTCTCTTTCCAGTAAGGGGAAATAATGTGGCATGTTCTAAAAGCAACAAATCTCTTATAAAAGCATATAATTGTCTCCATTTAATGTTTAGAACACTTARGCATCTGTCTGATTATCCATGGACCAGGTGTCCAAGCCTAAGTCACTTCTGTGCTCAAAGGCTTGATACCTAACTTGCAAGGTAAACTCAGAAATATATTCTAGTCCTTTGTACTGGCCTTTCAGCAGTTCTGGTTTTATCACATGCATGTGTTAGTGACTGAAAATTACAGTGAAAATCTACAGCCATAGTAACTATTATTTCAACCACCTCACATAAACATTTCCCCTAAGATATCTGCCTTGCTTAATTTAGTGCTAAAATTTTTAAAAACTAACATTTTTGTCTGCAATGTTCTGTAACTAAGGAATGCCCCTTTTATTGCAGATGTAATAAATCAGATCAGCATTTCTGTTGGGAAGCAATATTTCATGGGAACAGTAGCATAGAGACCTACGGTAAAGTTGAGCCTTGTAACTCTTTCTCTCCTTGGTCTTTTTTGTTCAACGAAACAGGTGTCATTGACATTTGGAGCCAACATTCATGCCTGAACAGCAACTTTCTAAACATATTTAAACAAAAGACAAAAGCAGTCATTACTTTGGAGTTTCTCCTTTTTTTTTTTTTATGGATTCGTCGCTTCTGGGGACAAGAGATAAATGAAGGTAAGATGAAACCTTTAGATGTTGTCTTCATCAGTGCTGACACTCTTCCTTGGGGGCTGACAGCTGCTAATGAATTAATTTTAAACATGACACACAAGAAGAACAAAAATGCTGTTTTGGTTTTGCTTCATTCTTGAAAAGAGAATAAGTATAGCAGCTAGAATTGATCATAAGGTGAAAGCTAATCTGTGCTAATTTGTGATCAAATAAAAGCATGAGCAGATTCATAAAGAAATCTTCATGTTTTCCAACAAATAAAATTAAGTTGGATTTTTCCCTTGAATTTGGACATTTTTTCCTATTCATATGAAAACCTTGTAGCTATAATCAAGCCAGAGATACAGCCAGAATTTCAAATTTGGTGAACTGATCGACCAGCACAGAGGTATCTTCTGTATTCCCTTCACTTACAGTCTTTTTATTTGGTTCTGTTCTCCACCATTAAACTTTTGCATTTTTTAATATTGATATTGATTAAACTTCTCTTAACACTGCTTTTATAGCGAGAATTTTATTTCTCATATAAGGAAAACATTTATAAAGGTTTTGCTTTTCAACAGAATTTGAATTCTTTGTTGAAAACACAGTGGTCCACATCCATATGAAATTCTTTCACAATCATAATTTCAAACAAAAAATAACTTGGCCTTATAAATTAGTACAGTTTGTCCTTGTCAGCTGAGTGTGATTGTTGCCATGAATCCAAGGTCTGACTGTGGCCCACTGACCCAYCCTTATTGGTAACATCTGTATGTTTAACTGTACACTGTTCTTTAGCTAAATGAAGGACATATGATCATGATATATTCAKGAGAAGAATTGTTTATGGGTTTTGATTGCATTACCACAATATGCTCAATGGCCAGTACTGATTCCAGCCTTGTGTTCAAAACCCTTTTCAGAGGACATGCAAAATAGGCAAATATTTCACACAATCCAAGGATATGGAAATATAAGGGGTTTTTATAAGCAAAATACATATAAAGGTGTATAGTAATAATTAACTTTCATAGAATGAATTGCAAGTTTGGTAAATCTTGTAAAGAGTAACAAACCCAGCTCTGGCTTTCATCAGTAATAGGTCAGTGATTTCATTCAAACCCAGAGAATAATTTATTTAAGGAGAGACAGACCTATAATACAATGTAATTTGTTTTTTTCTGAAGGTATAATATACACTGCAAACAAGTAGGAATGAGGTGGATACAGCTGGAACTCAGATCCAGGCATCTAAAGAGGAACCCTTGGCCTGTAGAAAATATTCCTAGGTATAAATATATTTTCATAACGCTAGTGGAGAGAACACATGGCRTTTAAATATGGTTTTCTATTATTAACCTGTCCACTGATTAGTCAGAACTCAATTGCATTTACACATTGTTAAATTGACAGCCAGCTTGTAAAGTTCAGGCTGTTGTAGGTATATTCAAATCTTCAGGTCCTAATGGTAATTTAGATATGAAGGGAATATAAAGTTGAAATACCATCAATAAAAGAGATGTTAACATGTTCCATTTTAAGAACAGTCACAGCAGTGAATTCAGGCTAATAATTGATAAATCCAGAAATTAAGCAGACAGCATGATTGCATATATAGATATGCATATGTATATTTATATACAGCATGTAATTGAGATGCCAGCATAGAATAAAATTTGCTGTAATTTTGTATAATCCCAGACTGTTTTTAAAAAATATTTTATTTGAAAGCATGAGACTGGGTCCCTTCCCTTTCAGGTGGGAATGAATTTGGAACAGAAAAACCAGATCAAAGTTTTTCAAGTTTGTTGAAAATGTCCCTGAATGTCATGTTTATATATACATAATTTTTTTTTTTTTACTTTTCTTTGCTCTTCAGTGAAATTCAGGAAGAAAATAATGAGGCAACTTGAGAAAAAATAATTCTGCTGACAGAAATAGTTCACAACTGATTAAATGTCTTTCTTTTTTTCTGCAATCAAAATGCATCCAGCAAGGGGAAAAGAGAGTGTTTTCAGGTTTCTCCCCTTTTCTGAAACAAAACCTGTTTGTGGATAGTTATTTTGTGGAGCTTATTTTAAAAATGGTCCATCCTTTTTGGATACTCTGCTGGATAACAGATCCTGCAACAAATTTGATTCAAAAAGGTACCATTTAAACAAAACAAAGTTTCATATTTTAATATATATTTCTGGKTTTTGTAGAATGCTGTTTCTGCATGCAGATACTGACTTTTACAAGTCTACTACTTCCTTACTTTCATCTCTGATCTACATCCAGTCTTCCTGCCCCTTTTTGCCATCATGGGAAGGTAGTTGCAGTTTTTTTCTGAGCAGGTACATTTGATGTAAAAAGCTGTGTGCTGGACTTGCACATTTGAAGGAGATTATTTTGTGCCCCTTTTTATTGCCAACAGAGATTCGAGGTAATAGCAGCCATTATTAGAGAGAATGGAACATGAAATACACTTTTTATTGCTCTAGAAACAGTTTGTGTTTCTTACCTTTTCGCAATACTACATGAGATTTCTGCATGCTTTGACATCAGATATCTTATAAAACATTGATTTTTTTCAAACATCAGGCAAGTATATGCCCTCTTGTGCTTATATCTGCAAGAAAGAATAATATATAGTTAAAAAAATAAGCAGTTAGGCAGCATTTAACTATTTAAATCAGCAGCTCTATCCTTTCCAAAACAGCTGTACTTTTGTCRGCTGCAGGAAAATTTACTGCTGGAGAAAAGTGTCAGGCATCACATCTATTGCTGTTAAGCTTCCTATAAATGAGATCACACCTTCTGATCTCTTCCCAGTGATGGTGCCAGTGCTTCACACTTTGCTCAGAAGTTGTGACAGGACACAGTAGGATTTTAAAGGCACACAAGCAAAACTATCATCTCCCCCCTTCTGGATAAAAAAATCGTGAAAATGTAGATTGCTCACAGGCAAGGTTGGGCTGAGTGAAGGAGAAATGTTATTCCAGCAAAGGAAGTAAATGAAAATTTGGTCTTAGCCCTCCCCTTGCACATTTTGGGATTGAACCTTTAGTATTGAATAGATACGGTGCAGAAAAAATAACTCCTAATTTCTTGGCTTCAGTATTGATGAAAACATTGACTGTATTTGCATCTTTTTTCCTACACTGATTTTTCTTTCAAAATCTAGAGCCTTAAAAAATACAAACTAAGGTCAGTYCAACAATGCCTTTTTCTTCCCCTCTCCTCTTTTCCTCTCCAAAACTTATATCTTCCCCTTTTGCCACTATCACTCCTCACAYTTTTTCTTCCCTATGCATTGAGATTCAGATTTTGAAAAAATAGCAGYTTTTGCTGTTATATCCAATGTTCCGGGTGTTTAAGAACCCCAGGGTAATATTTTTCAAACACATAAGAGAGTCCTTTTCTCAAAGATCGAAAGATTGGACAGTCTAAAAGACAGCAGGAAACAGTAGGACATGGGAAGACATTTGTGGCAGCAAACAGAAGGCATTGCTGGGTCTTTTCCTTTTCCTTTTCCTTTTCCTTTTCCTTTTCCTTTTCCTTTTCCTTTTCCTTTTCCTTTTCCTTTTCCTTTTCCTTTTCCTTTTCCTTTT
>NW_026623297.1:593727-628623 GCF_030028575.1 Malurus melanocephalus | reverse complement strand
AGTTTAACTTCCATTTAGCTTGTGACTGCTATTTCCAGAGTTTTTCCAGCTGGGAACAAACTGTTCCACTGTTTGATGTTGGGACTTCAGGTATCACAGAGCATCCTGCGTGATCCTGGACACACAGCACAAGAGAAGATGCCCCAGTTGGGCCCCATTTTTCTCCTGCCTCTCACCCATTACTTTGTATTCAATTAATTTTCTAACTGTGCTGTGCAGGCTCAGTTTCTGAGTGCTACTCCCTGCATTTTATTTTATCTCTCAGCCCATGCTTTCATTTCATTTTTTAAGGACTTAATAAAAGGCAGAGGCTTAGTTTCCATTCAAGAGAAACTGGAGGAGGGAAATGTGTCAAGAAATATCTATGTGGCATCAGTCCTTTCCATGTTATAAATAGCACACATCCTTAGTGAAATAAAGCATTTACGCCCTCAGAAAGAAATCTGATCACTCAAGGATTAAAAAGGAGACATCTCCTAAACTTACCAGAAAGTGGCTGATGGACAAAATAAAAGTTTTGGGGTGGTGGAGATAGAAGTTCATTCTTAGGTTAGATTMCAAATGCAATGTAAGAACCTGAAAAGCATTTTAAATTGATCTTTCCTAGCTGAAACAGTGTTCTTGCTGCCTGTATAATCTTTAATCATGAAGACTGTAATTTCCTCTTCCACACAGATYTTGTCATTAGTTTTTTTTAGCCCAGTGACTTGTGTGTTTAACACTGTACTTTCGTAGAACAGTGAGACTCAAGGTTATATCATTTAAACTGAGACACAGGGCAGGAACAATTCTAGTTAAATCAGTGCAAGTAAGACAGCAAAAGACATAGATGAAAAAAAAACCCTGGAATGTAATGTTGAAATGTACCTTCAGCATAGTTACCAAATAAGAAATAAGATAGATGACTGAGACTAAAATAAAAAGAGGACCTCATGGGTTACAATGGGGTTACAACTTAGATTTTCAGAATACTCCACATGGATTTAATGTGAGATCAGTTCTGCCAGAGAAAGTCAAACTGCAAAAGGCCAGTGAGAYAGCAACTTGTGTTCTGTGYCCAGGAGTGTGATYATCACTTCTAAACTGCTTTGTCTTSTYTGATTTTCATACGTGGTTCCCTTTGGCTTAAAGCTGGTAAGAGAAAGCCTATATTCATTAATTTGGTGCAGTTATCCAAATGAATCTTTTGTTTTAACTGGATAGTTTGGTTCAGGTCCTTTTACAACATCATTTTTGACTTCAAATGCAATCTTGGGCCTTTCTGTTGCTGTGTGATGGTAGGCAAAGATGGCTCTGGTGTTTTATACTTCCCCATCACAGTTATCAACGCTCAGTCTTGATGGATTTGCAGACCTTTCCCTCAGCTAATGGAGGAACAACTCAATCTTCACTTCCTAAAGAGGAGGAAGGAGCTACACCTCTCACATATGTACAGAAAGTAGACTTCATATGTAGGTAAAGATAATGCAAAAACAGKCTATAAAACTCAGTGTTATCTTGTGCTTTCTATGGCACAAATTTGTGTAAATCTGAGTTAATCCTCCTACAGTCCTATTAAAATCAAAGAATAGATACACAACAGACAACTTGATTCCTGTAGCCTGATCTACACATTTATCTTGGGGTTGGATGAGCTGCTCTTTGGTGTCAGTCTTTTATCTCCATGACTGTGAAAGGGACCTAGGATCCCTTGTTCACACACTTCAGCATTTAGTTTTTAGATTCCTAAGATATAACACATGAGTTTCTTCCATTATCTCTACTGCTGRCATAAAACTGTTGGGTTTTATTGCTTCATCATCATTCTTTGAATATTTGTCATTTTTACATTGTTATTGCAAMCTTTTCTTTCACTAACATCTGGAATTCTCCAGTAATGACCTGAATCTACAGGGAGATATGCTAATAAATGCAATTTGCTGCAATATTTCAGTGGAATATTGTTGTTATAAAAKTCCTGTTTAACAGCTTTTACTCAATACTTTCATTGTTAATTTCAGTAGTCAGCAAAGGTTTTCTGTGCTCAAATCAAACCTGAAACACTCACTTGACCTGCTTGTCATTGGAATCCAAGTGAAATTACAGACCACCAATTAAAAATCATTTAAGTGCTGTGGTTTGTTTTGCTTTGTGGGGTTTTTTGGTGTGTTTTTGCACAGTCACAGTCTTTAACACATGTGGTTTTGTAATTGCAATATGCTGGGAAAGTTCAGAGWGCTCATTGGCCTTTTAGCTCCCACTTCCACCTGTGTTCTCATACATTCAGCGTTAATAACTCACACCAAAGAGCTGGCTGGAAGCTTGCACTTGCATTTGCTTTGAATTTGCACCATGTCAAATCTTCTCTTCAGTTGCTAAGACCCAACAATAAAATAGCACAAGAAGCAGAGAGCTATCAGAAATTGTCCTCTCGGACTGATGTTTACTCTTTGACTTCTTTCTTTCCTCTTCATGTAAATTATCCATTCCTCAGAGCAGAATCCCATGATGTGTTTGTGTCCTGGCTAACACACTCAAAGCCTGCTTTTCATGAGGGACTTTAAATTTAGACTAACAGTGATAAACAATCAAAATGCTTTCCATATTTAATAGAGTATCCTTGATTAACCAAGCAGTAATTATGCATCTAGTTTTAAAGACAAAAATAGAAGAGTRCCAATGAATCATGGGTCAGCATGTGTACTTGGAACATGAGACCAGAGTGTCGATGTATCCTTCAAATCAGAGAGAGAAGGCTTGTGTGTGCTTACACAGCAAATATGAGATAGATTTTTATTTCTTTCTCTAATCAGATATGAGACTGAAACATTCCTGCATATGTTTCTTTTCATTTGATTGTCAGTACCAACTGTATTCATAAAAATGCAATTTAATCTGTGTCCATATGAGTGTTTCTGCRTGCTTTTCTTCCTTATTAATGTGAAATAATGCAATTCTAGGAAAATTGAATGCTATTTTGTTTCAATATTCCAAAGCATATGATTCCTAAAGACCAAACACAGGGACTGTGTAAATTCTGTTTTAAAACATTTTGATATGTATTGGATAAAACATGTACATATAAAATTTTATCAGTAGATAAAGTCTCTGGAAAATCAGTTTATCTGACCCATTTCCTTTTGACCCAGTTTACCCTAGATTTTAATAAAGACATTCTCAGTACACATGGACTGACCAATTTCTTAGTCCCTGGGTATTTTGTAGTTAAATTCAGWTTTCCATCAACAAGCTGTTAGAATGTCCACCTGCTTTTCTGTGGTCCTGTAAAAGTTGCCTTGACTGAAGACTTTATTCTTCACAACCTCTCTTCCAACTGCTTGGTTTTAACCCCCTATCCTGAACACTCTTGGTATAGCAGTGTCATTTGGGGAATGTTTTCCCCCTATAAATAGTCACTAAAACTACTTTTCAAAGTGCTTTTAGTACAAAACTAATTATTTATTCCTATTTTTTCCCAGTTTTACCTGTCTTTACCGTTATTGATAGTGGTTTGATTACATTAGAGAGCACTGTATTTTTACAAAAAGAATTAATGAAGCCTTGCAGGAACAAAATCAACTCAAAATGTGCAAARGGATGTAAAGAGGATACCTGCACACTGACATCAGAGGTGCTTTCAAATGCCAGGGATCAACCAGTCTCTGTCAGGCCACACTTAGTTATTGAAATTATTTTGTACGTATTCTGTAGCTGTTTATCTTCTGTAGACTGGAGTGCCTATAAAAAAAAAATTCCATGAAGACATAAGTTAAAATGGAAAACTTTCAATCCAATACAAAGTTTAAAAAAAATGAATTTTGAAGTTATAGCAATACCAGGTATTAGTAAACGAAACTAAATAAACATGCAAGAGTAGGACCCCAAAACAAATTGAGATCTTATGAAATTCAGAAATATAAAAAATGTATACATAATGTACTCTAGGCAGCCGATTTTTTATCAGTTTGTGTACCTCATCCTGGGAATAAACTTCAACTAAGATGAAAAGTGTATGCAAAACTCTGAAAGAATTTTGCTCCATAATTGTGGCTTCTATTTCTTCCTYCCAACTTTGATAGTGCCAATAATTTATTGATTATGTACAAGGAAAATATATACAAAAAATTACCATCTATGTGTAGTTTAGAAATGTATCTTATTCAGAAATCAAATTACTTAACTTTCCTTGATGAATATTATTTAAAAAACCAAAGCAGGGAAAGTAAATCTGGACCAACACTTCAAAGTATTTCATCCCTCCTTTCCCAGTGAAYTATATATTTCATTAACTCAGATCAGTTCAGTTTTGTTTGAGCCTATTAAAATGTGAAAACTGAAATTCTAATCTTAATTGCCTTTCTGTTSCTGCTTTTTAGATAAGGCTGTAATTTATCCTCCCTTTTTGGAGCTGCATTAAGTGCATTGTTAGAGACTGTACTTAGTGAGAAAAGTGCTGGATCAGACTCAGGGAGTTCCTATTCCCAGCATTGGCACCAGAGTGAGTGAAAAACCTACAGAATTTTTAACTCTTAAATTAAAAATTCTTTCACACCTGTCAGTTTTAGTTTTGCCATTTTGATTTGCATAAATCATTTGTCAYGATCTAAAAACAGAAGCCTAAGGAAACACCTGCCTCATGGGCACTCACTGCTCCCGATTAAGTTACTGCTTCCTCCAGGGTATTCCAGTTTGGTTTCTCGTGGAGGATTTTAAGGATGAAAACRGTGTCTGGCCTTCTGGATGATTAATGAAGAAATATTATTGATATTCTCATTCTGCTCAGCTTTTGACGTCTCCCTTCCTTTAATAAACAGCTTAGCCCAGCGAGGAGCTCAGAGTGGTCAGCTCTGCTCTGCTCTGCACACTAACTGTGTAATGGATACACTTTCCTCTAACCTGTCAGCAAACAGGGCTCAAACTTGATTCAGATCTGCCTCATTCTTCAGTAAAACACGAGTAGCTGCTTTGAAGTTMGTGAAATTCTTCTGGTTTCATGTAWGGGAACATGAGAGAAGAATAAGGCCTTTTGTTTTGTCCCAGGGCAGCCATGCTGCTCAATAAATCATTATATCAGCAGTTGTTTTTCACTGGGGAACTGCACAATAATTGATGCCACTGTCCAGAAATCCACAGAGGCTATTGATCAGGCCAGCCTGTTAGCATTGCTGTAAACYTATGGCACAGGACTGGTACAAATACCAGAAGAAAGGAGAATATACTCACACAGTCATTTTCAAAGTGTATTTTATGCCAATGTTTCAAAAAGAATTGAATTACYACTTCTGTTTGTATTTTCTATGCTGTTCCTGTAAATATATCTCTTTACTCACAGAGGGCACCACAGCCAAAATTAACATTTCTGCTTACAAAGCAGGAGACACTGTAAACATTTTATTCTGTTTACTAATTGTGAARATTAACAATTTAGACCTGACTGATCAAGTACATGCTATGCAATTAAAAAAATAAGAGGAACATGGATCATGAGACTGTCATCCTTTAGAAACAATAGCTAGGAGAAATTCCGGACCAGAATTCCTGAAGAACACAGTTTTCTAATTCAGTCATATTCTCACAGGCTTTTCATTTGGAGTTCATCTGAATGGGTTTGTAATAAAGTTTGCAAATAAAAGTTAAACAGAGCATGTAAATTCTCTTAAATTCCATCTACTAGAGACTAGAGACTAYCAAGAGTTTAATTTACATTTCTGAAAACAGAGTATCTAAATAACTGTTAATATTCAGTGAAATGTAAAAGATAAGCTAGTCAGTGATTGATCAACAGTACAATAAGAGAATCTTTGACTATTAAAAAAATTCAGTGCATGTGACATAAATATTTAGTAAAACCAAACAGTAGGTGATAAAGCATTTAATAATAGCAGCAGTAGTACGTCCAGAAGAGAGTGGTGACTTTTTGATAATGTGATTTCATTGGAAAGAGCTGACATGGCAGCAAGAAAATATTAAATTAGGCAAAAGAAAACTCCTTCAACAGGAATGGGAAAAAACATATATATTGTTTTTATAACCCAGTATTTCAATCACTTACCTAGAAATGGTGACCTGTCTGGCCATCTRGGATGTGAACTTCACTCTGTGTCCCATATATATTATTCAGCTCTTAATCTTTTGCTACTTTTCAGGAAACTAAAATTTTGATTCATTCTTCCCAATTCCATTTTTTTCATTATTTTTGTTCTAAAAGTAAGCAGATATAAAAATTATAATTTTAAAAATAAAATCTAGCATTAATTTCTCAACTAACCATAGAAAATGAAGCAGCAAATMGCTACCAACACATGAAATCTATGGCCTGGAAATCAGTGTTTTCACTTGTGCAATAGAATAGGGGCTTATAGRTCTGGAGGAAAAGAATGCTCATTAGTCAAGCATTATCACTGAACATTCCGGAGAAGAGATTTATTAATTTTTTTTTAATTGCTCTTCTGAAACACAAGCCAGAAGACAGTCCTTGCTTGATCCTATCTTATAATGGAGCTGTCGGTGACAATTTATAAAGCAGCACCTGCACTGATAATTCGCTGTCCTCCCACTTCCTTCCTCCATTGGGCTGTTTGCTCACCTGTTACTTGGTGAGCATTTAGAGATCTCAGAGACTCTGGTTTATTTTTGTTCATTTTAATGAGAGACTATGGTTTATTTTTGTTCATTTTAATAAGACTCTAAATGGGAGACCTTTAAACAGGATTTCTGAGGACTGTTGCAAGAAATGCTATATTTCCATTTGTTCTGCAGCAGAAATAAGTGATATTATTAAGGAYAAAAATTCAGAAGACCTAGGCAAGTATTTAATTTAGTAAAAAAGAAGGAATGGACAGTAATCATAACTCCACTTTTCCTGGTATTTTGATATGTAACCCATCTGAAAGCAAGAAAACCAATGGAAATTATAGCAAGTACTGGGAAAAAAAATAAAAAGAAAAAAAAGRACTCTTTTTGATGCTACAAGGAAAATAGCATTTATATCCASTGTCTCTCTGAATTCACTGGCTAGGCCAGTTTGTTGTATGAACAAATAGTTCTCTGTGTCCTCACTGAGTTTTAGTGCATTCTGACAGTTCATGTTCTCGACTGTAATGGAGCTGAGTGGTTTTTTGCAGCTGTTTGTTCAGCAGACCCCAAATCTCTCCTCCCAGAGTCATTACTAATTCAAACAAGCCACACTCAAAACCAATTACACGTCTGCACCTTGGAACAACACAGACCTAATTGTGGACCTATGTGCCTTCTTGGCTGAGGGAAAGAAAAATCTAAAACATGTCAGTGTGTGCTATCCCTGTTCCATATGAAACCCTGGGCTGTTTTTACTGTGTATCCCAGAGGCTGCACCATATTCTTAATGGCAGAACGAAGTGGAGCAGGTGATTTGGAACTGCATGTGTTTGGAGCTGCCTCACATCCAGCTGTGCTGGGAAAATGGTCTGTGTGTGCTCCCAGGAGATGCTAAACACACAAAAACGCTTGGTCTTCTTCTGGATCAACAATGAGACTCCTCACAAAATWATTAATGGCCAGGGTCCCCATTTCTGACAGCTCACATTAAAATTGCAGGCAGCTGGCACAGCTGGCACGTCTGGGCAGAAGGGATAAATGAGACATGGCCTGCCAGGAGAGTGGTAAAAGGATTATAACACTGAAACTGCATTTGTACTGTAAGGATAGAAAAAAATATACATTTGTAAATAAAGCCTAATAATAAACCTGACTCTAAAGATGGTTTCGTAATAAATTTCATACCAGGGTGAACTGTAAGAAAAAAAAAAAAAAAAAGAAAATAAGAGTGCACTAATTAGCAGCATTATGTGAGATATGAATTAATTAGTATTCTTTGCACCTAACTCATATCATCCTCCCACTTCTGCTATGTAGCAAAAATTAAATTTGTGATCATATTGTTGTTCTTTTTTATGTTCTAAAAAAATTTTAAAATATAATGGTGTAGTAAGAATAGAATGGACTTGCCTGTCCATTAGTACATAGATGACCATTGCAACCAGTAACCTCAATTTTTCAGAATAATAAATACTTTTCACTTTAATTTTCATAGAATTGTGAGGAACATACATTGTTACAAGCCAGRAGGTCTCTGAATTCTGGCAGTTTGGAAGACAGAATTTTGTTCTTTTCACATCTGTCTCTGGTTTGGTTTTTCACTGTATCACAAATTCTATGATAGCATTTTAACTCCTTTTTTTTTAACTGAAATTCATTTGCCCCTCTTACTGATAGTGTTTGGTGAAGCTTTACAGTAAGATTTCAAGGTATTCCAAAAATGTTTTTATTGGCCTAAAAGTGTGCTTTTGCTATACACATACTGGCCATAAAATATCTGTGGAAGTATCCTGAGGTTTTCAGCCCTGGCTTTCTACCTAGCCCACCATAAATGAGACAGTTTGAGGGCAATACAGAGGTTGTGTTATAAAATACTATTTCTGCTGTTTATAGAGTTACAGGAGTCACACACAACACACAATGTTTGTGCACAGACAGTAATGACAGAAGTGTAGACTGGGATAATTAACCCAGGGTGGTAATTAGAGCACTCACCTCCACAGCAAACTGCAAACATAAGTTTGCRAATGACCAAAGGATGAACTCTCTTTAGAAATGCAGAGAAATATTTCACCATCATTTGCTGCTGCTTTGGAGAGAATGCTACCAAGATAGATAAACTTGTCAAGCATGTTGAGTTCCTTTGATCCTGTGCCATGGCATAAATGTACAGCGTTGTGATTAACTCTTTCTTCTTATTAGTTATTTTATTACCTTTTCTTCCCTTCTTATCCTGCTTTGTACACTTTGTCTCAAAATTTATTGAAAGTGGGCTTACTGAAACAGTGCTTAGTTCCTGAACTTTTCAATGAATAATATTCTAAATTTGGACTAGAGGAAAATCACTGGAGAAAGGACACTTGTCCTGCATTTTCTCCAGAATGTTTTTCCGATGTACCACATTRAATCTAATATTGAGTAAACATTGATGTCTCTGTTGTGAATCAATTTTTGCCCAATGTACTGATCAAGCCCCTCATAATAATTAATTTTCTAAAAAAGCTTAAGAAGTTTTGTAGTCAACTGGATGAAGTGTTAGAAGAACCTCTGTAAATTAACTTTATTTCTTTTGCCTGCATTATAATATTTTTGTTTTCTGTTTCAGGGAAAAAGAAAATGGTTTGGCACCAACATCTCTGGTTTATACAAGAGCACTGCTCCATGTTTATATTTTTCAGTAAATGTCTGCTAACTTGTAGACTACTTGTCATATGAGGTTATTCACATTCAATTTTCCAAATCAGATTTAGTCCAAACTAGCACAGAACATGGAAGCTCAACAGTTCTTGTCAGCTTTTCCTTCAGCAATGGTCTAGACAGTTAGGGGAAACAAAAGCTGTTCCAAATTTGTATTTGTTGGTATGTGAAATAAAATGATATTGAGGGATGACATGAAATTCAAAACTGATGCAAAACAAATACAAAGTGTATCTTAAAAGGAATAAGTCAAATCACTTCATCTCAAGAACAATGAGAATTTGCATAAGGATGGGATAAGATATACTAAGACAATATGATGCTTCATTTGCATTGTGATTTAACAGCTGCAAGGAAGTTCAACTGCAATTCTGGCCTCTTTTTTTGTAAGCTTTGAGTAGATTTGCTGATATTAAATATGCTCGACTTGCCAGTACATGTATACATGATAAACCTGATCATATTGAAATGGAGTYTTCAAATCCGTAGATTGATTCAAGACTCTTGAATATTCAGTGAACAGTGAACTTTCTCCTAATAGATCTGATCTTGAAACTCTTATAATTCAATGTTTTAGAGACATTAACAATGTTTAATCAGATTCAGCGTATGAGGGGAACAAATATTTTATCACCACAGAGAATAACATATCCTTATTTCTCCTAATTTTRGTAGTTTCATGTTCTTCTATGCAGCATTTTATTTGTCAGGCCATTTAACTCAGTCATGGTTTTATCACTGACACAAAATATGTGGTTGAATTTTTAAAAGTTAGAGAGTTGAATGGAGACAAACTATGAAAGAATTTTATCTGATGAGTTAACTCAAATTAAATACAATTCAGAAGAAWATCTTAGTTTTGTTTAATTTAACCATCTTAAACTGGAGACTTAAACTCCATCTTGGTGGTGGCTAGCTTGTCACAWAATTTGAAGAATCAGAAGACTCATTTCTTAAGAGTACTCAATTCCCAATGAAAATAAAAAGAAATAAGAAACTTCTGCATAAAAGAAGGGTCCAGGATCCTGGAGATCAGTCCCATAAACCTGACATAAATCTGCATGCTTCTGTTTCATAAGGCTACATCATAAAACTTTAGGGAGATTACTCAGAATTAACACAATGATAATCAATGAGGGGACTGTCTTCATCCTTACTCGTTTTGGGGGGATATGAATTTAGTCCCAACCTCTCCTTGTTTTGTACCACAATTGTAACCAGTTGTGTTGAACATTCAGACAAGAATAAACCAATGTCATCACTTCCCTTTCAATGACCAACAACTCCTATCACATTACACACATGCTAACCCCACGTGTTAATACTTTGCCAGCAGATTTTAGGGCAAGTGGGAAATGAGGGACAATGGGGAGCTAATTAATAAAATCTTCCTTATGAAGGCAAAAAGGGAACCTTTATTGTGGGTAAAACTGAGAAGAAAAGTTTTTTTTGTGGTGATGTGTAAAAAGTAGAGCTATTATTGATGGTGTCTCAGTTCTATTTCATACCAGTAATAGAAATATCTTCATTACATTAAAATATATGAAACATTAAGTTTAAAATGCATGTGTGTATATATATGTACCTATAGATCTACACATGAGTGTGCTGTGTATCCTTGTTCCCCAATCCAGTTCCCTGCGATATCTTCAACCCTTTCACCACAATTGTATGCATCCCCTTTTCAGACATATAAAACAGGAGAACACACTTGGGGGAAAGAGGAATTTCTTCAGACTCCCCTAATGTTTCACAGATTGGATTTCTGTGGCTTTTTCCTGACTTCCTTTTCTGGGAAACAAGGTACCAAGTAAATGGGATGTTTTAACTCTGCGTTTATCTGACAAGAATCTAACCTGCATGGCAAATCGTTAATGTCTAATAGGAGTTTGTTCCAAGATGTTTTATGTCAGTTCTACTATACTGGAGCAGGAGAGGCAATGTGACATGAACATTGCAGCATTTCAGGTCCTGTCCTTGGATGGGATCAGATTAAGTTCACTGCATAATTCATGGTCGCGTGTTCCGTGATTGCTGTGAGCGGATCTTTTGGTTCACCTCCACCTCAGTTTGTTATATCAAACAAGTCATATTTGCTTTTGAATTGCAAGGGAAAACTGAGTGAAGAGGAATGCTGAAATACTTTCTGGGGACCTTTTATTCTTTAAAAGGAAGCATGAAATCAGAGTTTTGATTGCTCAAGTGCTGTTTACCATTTCATCTATCTTGATAGCGCAGTAATTTAAGAGTTCTCAACATCTTGCTTCAGACGCTTAAAGGCTTTGAGGATTTCTGTCCCAGATGAACTTTTTAACTCATGCAAAGGGGACATGAAAACAGTGACCTACCTCTGAAATCATCTTTTTAAATCAGAAAAATATGCACTGTATGACTGGAAAGAGAATTTTGTAAGTATCAAAATGGGAATTATGAATCAAAGCTCACGGGCTCCAGTTTCCTCTAAATGAATAAGCAATTGCACGCGACAGGATGTGCATCATCTGGCCAGGGTTTGTAAAATTTGGGTGCACTGTTGTGCCTTAATTTAACATGTAGTTTGCCTATATTGGATGATAAATACAGTTTGTGGGCCTACTAAACTTATATTTTATTGTTAGAAAAAAACTACATGTAAATTTAAAAAACAATGCTTAAAAAAAAGCAAATTGTTCTCTAAGGAAAATTGTTTTTATGTATTATAAAAATTTATGCACATTGTTTTMCCCTACTCCCTCTAAACCAGCAGTGCTTCAGATTTAAGCTACATATGCAGTTTTTCCCTCCAGTTTCATTCTGCCTCTCACCTCCCAGTAACTGAGAAATGAACACTATTAGAGCAGATTTTTAAATGCAGAATTTGTGTCTCCATAAAAACATAAGGAATGAGGAATATGCAGGAGGGTTACACTAGATGATCTCCAAAGGATTTTCCAACATAAATGGCTCTGTGATTCCCTAAAAAAATCAAAAAGTCTCCTTGCTGGGAGGAAGACTACATCCCCACACACCTCTGAGCTGTAGGAATGCACACCTAACTCACCATCGCCTTCCCTGTTCCACAAACACTCACCACAGTGATGTATCCTTTGAAAAGGAGCAGTTCTTAATGTGACAATATATTAAAAACTAATACTTGTAAAAAATAGGGTTACTAAAGGATTGTTAATATTCAGATAAATAGTGGTTTCAGTTACTGATTTCAATTATGGATTAAGAAACAGGTGTAGCCAAAAACTACTGACCTCCCAAAGTCAGGACCATGGATACTCTTGTCATTCCCTCCTCGCATAGATATTTCAGTACCTGACTTCACTTTTTCACACCTAAAAAAATTATTCTCAGGAGAAAAATTAAATTTGAGGTTATTATTTTATGTGTGAACAAAGCTACATTAGATTGCACTTAATCATCTTTGTGTATTCTTCTCTTCAGGTGTAAATAAGTGATGGTTTTCCTGTGGACTTGGCACAGTTGCTGAAAGGAGTTCCACAGATCTTATTGTACTCTATTACCTTATATATTTTGCTAATTACATGTTAATTTCACTTGTATTAATTTCAATTATCACTGCACAGATATTAGTTATAAAGAATCTACTTTTCATAATAATAGTAGACAGAGAAACTGATAGACAAATGCAGTAATGTTAGAAATTACATTAATTGTGATGATTTCATCAGTGAGGACTATCTTTAACTGTAATTACATGTGAAAAAATTATAATTATGCATATAAAACCACCCTACAATGTTATATTTTTCTAATTCATTCTAGTTCAAGACAGAAAATATGCCACCACTACTGCTTTGAACCTACTTCACCTGGAATTTGGTTTTCCTCACTGTAGTAGCTCCATGTACTCAAAGTTTTAATGGATTATCTACCATAAAAGAAGATTATATTTCTGTCATGTAAAAAACCTGGGAATCCACATCCARCAATGTGTCCAAAAATTTAAGACATTTAGGCACTGAAACATGAAGAAATTCCAGATTTCAGAGCACCTGGTCAATCCTCATTCTTCTCCCTATTGCAAAGGTTGCAGACATTCTGATTTGAGGTCTCTGGTCATGTATTTATTTCCTCATCATCTCTGTCATCATCCATGATCATGAAATGCCAAAAAAAAAGCCACTTACTTTGCAGAGATTATAAATACTCTCCAAATATTTGTAAATTACTGATTTTTAACTTAATTTTCGTTTCCAGAGAAAGACAGAAAATCCATAACATATCCTCATCTGTTGAGCTGGCATGAATTCAGATTAAGTCCACCAAAATCAGTAAAGTTTCTGTGTATTTTCACCACAGTGTTCAAGGAAGATCCTCAGAAATCAGGAGAAATGCACCACTTAAGATCAGCTGAAGGTTTAGTCTGCTCTCTATCTGTCCAATATGACAGMTCAAAAACTGGTTGCATTTATCTATGTAATTTACAGAGACAGACAACTAATATTAGACATTCAATGGCACATTCCTGTTTTTGCTGGGATGACAAAATTCACAGAGGGAAATTCTCTCTTAATAAGCAGTCAACCTGTTATTGAATACAAGCCAGATAGCAGATTGACTACAAAGATGTCATCAATTTGAATCTAGAGGATGCTTTTACAAGTTGCAAATGTCTTCTGACTTATTTCTGACTCATTAAAGCTTTTATGAATCTTGCCAGATGTTTAAASCCTCAGGGAAAGTCAAATGTACATGGAAAAAAGAAAAATAGCTGGAAATACTAGGAATTATTTTGAGTGGAGGCTGGCTTACACTGTCCCAATTTTCAAGAAGGGGAAGAACAAGGATCTCYKTCAGTCTCACTGCGTGCCCAGTRAAATAATGGAAAAKATTATTCTGGGAGGTGTTGAAAAACACCTGATGGACAAGTCCAACAACACTGATTAATCATTATCCCTTCAAAATTGATCTAAACATGCTTTATCACAGAATTTTAGTGAGATTCCTTTGCAATGTGTATCACCACTATGTCCATAATGTATTTCTACAGCAGCACTGCAGTAGCAATCGTGGATGCAATGCAATAGCGAGCACTTCATGTTTAATTCTGCTGCTGCCGTAAAGCTCAGAACACTCCCATCAAGCTTGAAATGCAAAATGAGTTGGCAGTTCTGAGCTTATGTTAGGAATAGTGGTCTCCTGATTTTTTGTAGACAGACTGTATTTTCAAATCAATTAATCTCAGCAGTGTTGCCACAACAGAGGGGCATCCTCCAGGCTCGGAGACAGGCGGGTGTTGGCGCAGCCTGCGGCACCACACGGGAGGTGTTGGACGCCAAGGAGAGGAGCTCCTGCTAAGGCTGTGGCAATGAATCTCCCTTCCTGCAGCTCAGGAGCAGAGAGCCAAAATACTCTGGCTCCAGACTCCAGCAGAATTCAACATTTCCTCTTAAATGATCCATAAAGAGCCAGGAAAACTCTCACCAGCRCAAGCCAAAAAAGAATTGGATGAATTAAAGGATAAAGCAAGAGAGTTTCTGCAGTGTTACTGTGGATATTTATACTTCCATCCTAGGCACAGTTTTGAATTTACTACAGTAGCTTGATTAGTTTCCATCTCAGCTAAATCCAGTCAGAACTGTAATAAAACCTTGTAGTCAAAGAAAAGAGGTTTAATATCAAATGTCTGTTGCAACTGACAGAAACCTATGTAGGAGCAGCTCCTTCCAGTGATGAGGAATGGGATTAGACTCTATTAGAAAATATGTCCCTAAAGACCATCTGTAAGACCACAGCTCTGAAGTGATGAATGCTGCATTCCAATGAGATATTTTACAGTAAATAGTTAATGCATAGCAATACAAGGTGATGGAAATGCAATAACTATGTTATATTTTTTAGTCGCGAGTCCATTTTTTTCAAATATTTAAGTCCAACATGGGCTAAAATAAACATGCATGTCAAATATTTAAAAAAAAACAAAACAAAACAAAACAAAACAAAACAAAACAAAACTTTTCTCTGCTTTTCACATATGAAGGTTTGTGTCAGATTGTATGCTTCTTCCTATACATAGCCTTCTCCAATCTGGTCTTCTGAGAGAATTCCATTTACTAAAAAAGATACTTTAAATTAATGACTGAGTACTTTATTTGCGGTAGAAAATAAGGAATTAAACTGAAATAAGGGTCTACTTCAATCATCTTTATCAACCAGTGTAGACACAGAAGGCAACAGCTCAAGTAATTTGATTCATGTGTGCGGTGTTCTCAACAAAAATAATTAAATGTATTAAAACTGAGTACTGGATAATGATTTCAACTATTGGAAAATACAGGCATAATAAGTTGTAATTGGAACCATTAAAAGCAAAACTTTTGATTATTGRGTAAAAAATATACGAGAAAAGGCCCTGTGGTAAAAATAGTTACACAGACAGGCTGTGAGAGACATAATTACAGTCCCACCATTGTCTGTGTGTGAATATTTTATGGCATTAATTACTGAACATATGTAAATGTATTTTTATGATGACTTTAATTGTGAGCATTAAAACCAAACCCACTACTCAGCATTTATGTGCTATTTTTGGCTTGAAATCTTATCTAGGGCAGTTTTTAGAAGTTTTATTTTTTTATTTATTTATTTGGAGAGTTAAAAAGTTGACTAGAGGCCTTGCAAAGTTTTTAAACTTTGAAGCTGCATTATCAAATACTTTTTTGCCTTTAGATTCAGCCACCTCATCAGTCACTGCTTGTCCAATTCCATGAGTGAATTCCTTTTCTAGCTTCGTCTCTCCCTACAATCCCTCACTCCAATGCACCTGGGTGAGATTTTAAGCCATAGTGCTAAACGAAACAGAGTTTCTAGGTCTGGAAGTGCAAAGACTGCAATGGCTTTGTGCCTTTACTGTCCCTTTCTGTTCCAGGGATATTTCCAGAKTAAGCAGCAACTCCAGCTTCAGTTTAAGCAGCACTGAGGGCTCGTTTGCACTGTAGCAGTCTCCTTAGGTTTTCCATATTAGTCACTCCTGCAGAGCAGGATTTTTGACAAAATAGTCACAGTATCCAGGTTTCCCTTAATCTGCTCTGTTCTTCTTCCTAAGGGAATGGAAATGGTTTCATCCTTCAGTTTTTGACTCTTTTTTCAAGACCAAAATTACACTTACAATTGCTGCACCAAAGTATTTTGTGTCACATAGCAGGGTCATTGGACAGGATATTGATAAAAAGCAGCAGTGAGGAAGTATCTCATTCCTATAGAGGTAGACCACTTTGTGGGGGTCTGCTTAGATTTGCTTCAGGTTTATTTTGACTTTGGGGCTTTCCAGAGTCAGACAAAATAGAAATTATTAAAATGATTCCAAGATTAGTTCTAGCTTTAGTAATTTTTGTTAACCAGTGCCAGCTTTTTTTTTTCTTCCCCTAAATTTTATTACACAGTTTTATATCAGATGACATTGGAATAATTCAAATTTCACCCTTCTCTACTTGTCTAACCTTTCCTTGATCCCTTATACCCTGCGACAGGAGGTTGTCTCTGGGTAGACATAGATTGAACAGATTCCTGGAAGTCAAAATTCATTGAGGATGGAAAAGCAACAGGGCATCCCCAGTTGATGGAAGTAAATTCAACTTTTGATCACAGCAAAGGAATTTCTAAAATAAAGCTTGGGGAAATCTATGCAGCCCAATATCTATTTACATGCATACCTAAATCTCTTCCTTTGCTGATCACTCATGCAGGCATTTTAACAAGTGATGYACTCTTGCCAGATTTTCAGGATGCCTGTTTAAACAAGTTGGTCAAGAAGAAATTTGTTGAGGGACTCAGTTCTCTTCACAAGTCCAAGGAATCATTCTTTATGTAACAAGGATGAATGAGCAGGAAACTTTGTAGGCTCAAGCAGATGTCAAAGCTGTGTCACAATTGCCCTGCACCCTTCCAAAACTACACATGGTACTGAAGGAGTATAAACAGGATTCAGTTGCATAAAACATCAAGAAAAGCAAAGACACTAATATCTAGCACAGTAAGCACTTTTGTATTAACAAAATCTTGTGAAAAAAAAGAGATAGTCCTAAAGAAGAGCTCAGAAATCTAGTTTTGGACATGAGCATGCATACTTCATCTCATCTGAAGATTATTTTTGCTTTCAAAATGGAATTCCTAGATTTATTGCTAAATAATCTGGAACAAATCTCTAAATAATATGACAAGGTAATTTTTAACGAAACAAAATGGTATTTTATTATTCATCCATTGCCATGTATGAGGCTTCTGTCTGTCTCTGAAAACTGTTCTAGGAACAAACAGCTTCTAGGCAAATCCTTCTGTTGACTTCTAATTTCCTAGTGGTGTACACTTTAAAGCACTGTTTATATCAGAATCCAAGGGACTGATTCTCCACTTAGTTACMCTAATGTAAAACATCCTCACAAAAGATTCTAGAATTCCCATTGGTAAACAATGTTGCTTTATTTTGTTCTGGGAAGRTTTGGTATCTGAAAGATTTGATTCTGGGTAATTTTTTTCTAATCCAAAAAAATACTTTTAAAAAGGTTTTAAAGTCTAAAAACTTGTTAATTTTTCACTTAGAGTAGCTATTTCTATTATATTTTACTGTAGTAGAGATAAACTTTGTAGCCAATAAGAAAAATAAGTAAGGTTTATTGGATTTTACAAATATCCTAGGACCTGAAGWTTGCAGAAGACCCTGTGACAAAGATTACCCAGTTTTGCTTAAGGGATTTTGAACCACAGGTATTATTTAACCTTTACACCCAATTTATATCCTCTTGCGATACAAATATCATCACAGAAGCTCCCTGTGGGATTCCTGTTCCCATGAAGAGCTGATATTCAGTGTTTGAAGTGGATTCAGTTTTGGAATCAGCTTTCCCAAATGGAGGTACCCATAGTGAGCTTTGTTACTCTCAAAGAAAATGCAGCTTCCCAGAAAACTCATAGCCCGACTTCTTCATCCACCTACCGAAACCAGATTATTGCAGATTATAATCTTTCAGCTATCATGCTGAACTAATTTCCTGCCTGTTTGAGTTTAATTGCCTTAGCTATCATTTCCTGTGATGCAGCTCTATTGTAACACCTAGATCGAAAGGATGATGTCAAATGTGTTTTTGGTATTTTCAGTGGGTGTGTTGCTGAAAAAATAACCGGAACATGTATTTTAGCAGGTGTGTTAGTCTTGGCTATTCTTCCAATCTGTACTTCCTGATGATTTTTGCTGTTCCCACATCTCATCCCATCTCCCACCCTGGATGTGCAGCGTAAGAAAGGGCAGCCYTTTCAGGGAGGAGTCTGCCTGCACTGACCTTTAGGAGGTTTAGTAAATGAAAAGGGACACACAAAATCTAACGAGGGATTTATAGTGTTCMTGGCATTACAGGTTAAACAAATACTGAACAAACTCAAAACAGAGCTGCACAGTTTAACACTTCAGCCCTGCAGAGAGACTCAGGGGGGATCAGCAGAGTGGTATTTGCTTATTCTGGTTTGAACTACGAATTGAGCCAAGCGATGCTGGAGATTGAAARGCTGTCGAAGTGTGCTTGTAATGAGCCTCCCTTTGCAAGCCCAGGTCAGGCTCCAYGCTCTGACACTGACATTCAGCCTGTCACATGGAACCATTTCACATCCTTAGCTGACAGGGTCGCCTTCAGCAAAACAAAGGTACAGGAAAAAGTGCAGGGATCGCTCCAAGTCTTTGCTTTTGCTGGAAAAAGTAAAGAAATGGTATCTCTGCAGTTTGCCATGGCAAAGAGGCTGTATTTAATGATGCATTTGAACACAATTATTTTTTTTTTATTTAAGTCTGGGTCAAAATAAGTATATTATTGGGTTTTTACTCTAGGAAGTTTGGAAAGCTATTAACCAAAATCTATTTTTTGAAATAGATACACCTCAAAACAAACTGCTGTCAGAACACTTTGACACACTTGGCAACATTAATCCAAATTAGGATTTAAGCATTTTTCAGGTTTGAATTCAACTTCAAATTGTTACTATGAATTTGTTTAAGGTCTTTGGAATTCAATACAAACCCTACTGAAAATGTGTATGCCCTTCCATTACATCTCACAGTTTAATACTTTAGAAGTGCTTAGTGAACTTTTTATTACCAGAGAGTTWCTATAAACAGCAAGCAATATTCAGAATGGAATTTTGCAATAGTAGAGAGCAAAAGTTTAGGGACTGAGTTATCAATTCACTTGTGAACCTTGTAGTGTGATTTTAGACAGTAGAATGTAACTTCCCAAAAGGAAAAATGARTAACAACATATGGAAGAATGTTTTATCATTGAATATTATAGTRGATCTTTACTGTGCTCAAGAGGAGGCTTTATTTTTGTCCCAGCAAGATAAACCAAATGAAATTCCCTGGTGTAACAGAGAACTGTAATCTCATCTATTCTTACAGATGTGAGCTCTCAGGAATAGAGGAAAAAACAAATAAACTTTGGCTAAATAAACGAGTGCATACAATGTACAAGTGCAAACAGACTATTCCCTAATGATGAAAAGGTTCAGGGCATGAAACTTTTGCTTTTATTACTCAAGATCCCAGAAGGACTGAAGTGTTTTCATAYTATTCTGCTGATGCTATCAACCTATTCACATGTGCTCATCCTGTTGTGCCAATGGCAAACTTATCTTAAGGTTAAAAGCAGAATTTCTTACAGGAGAGCCACATTATTTGAGCTTTCCTTTGTTCTGAGTCATCMCCTTGGCAAACTGTAATTTTATCTGTCATGGTAGAAGCACCATTGGGGTTTGATAAGATTTGCAGTTCAGTCATTCAAACACATTGAAGGTGGCATATTCACATTTGGGAGCCCTGGTTTTAAGGATCATTGAATTGACCCGTGGGAGGGTTGATGGTTTAGTACATACTTGACCCAAGGGTACCTTTGAGAGATGTTCCCTCTGAGATGTTTTCTCTGAGAGACAMAACCAAGCCACATTTCTGCTGCACCTTCCTTCAGACTGGACTAGGATGACAATATAGTGATGCATTAATCTGCATTTTCTCCAAACAGAGAAAGAAGACAGAATAATCCAGATACTCTTATCTTCTCTTAAATAGAAGACAAATATGTAAATTTTTAATTTCTGGAAATCATTGTGTCATGGTTCTGGAAATCTGTCAAAGTGAGTTTTCAATGCTCCCAGAAATATTTTATTTAGATTGCAGTTTTTCAAATCTTCAAACAGATTTGGTTTGATTTATATGGTGGCACATTTTTACTCAATCATTTACTACCTAACAATTGGAGTTCTGTTATTTACTACAGAGCGAAACTAGGAAATTGTTTTCATGAAGAAGATGAAGTGGTTAAGTTGGTGGTATATTGCTCACTGATTCTCCGTCCTCTCTTAGGTTTTTGGCATGCTACGGAATGTTTATTATTTTCATTGTTTCTCGTTTTTTAACAGTAATTTTGACCTGTGCAATATTATGGTCAATTTTCTTAGGTCTTCTGTCTTTTCACGTCTGGTAAGTTGTAAGGATAACCAAGCTTCTGTATTGTTTTCCCTTATTTTCAAAGGGACATGAGTAATAGATATTGAGCTACCTAAAAGTGATAAAATAAATATTTTCAGCCTTTCTGGAGAGACTTAGATAGAGATGTTAAATTTCTTTTGAAGATTCTGTTAAAATGCTGGAATTCCTTGTTGGAACCCTCAGCAAATAAAGGATATCACAAAGGATAATCAGCAAAGTAACTGACTGAGATTTATGTCCTACTAAAGACTTTGATGCTAACATCTGAGCATTTTGTTGACAGTCTCCTTCTTTCATTTCCAAAACCTTTGGTCAGCCTTTAAAACAAAATTCAATGAAAAATTGCACAGTTAGGTATAATCCTTTGGAGAGAGCCTATTTGATGAGCCTGTTCAATAATGGATTATTGGATAAGTCTATAATTAAATGCTGGYCTTCAAAAAATTGTCTTTCTTGTTTTTATGCTTCAAGCTCTCTGAAACATAATCCAGCAATGAGTAACACATAAATCTCATAATATACCTGTAATCCTGTTGAGGTAATCTTATCTGCTGCTGTATTAAAGASAGAATGTTCTCTTTTTATAAGGCCTTACTATAAAGGTGTATAATAAGTTTTAAATGGCAATCAAGTCTTTTCTCCCAGCTGGCCATGACTGATCCTCAAGACTTAAGAAACTCTCTTATCTAAATTCTTCAATCAAACATTTTTGCTGATTTAGCACAATTCAGCTATTGTGGCATTATTGGCTTCATTGAACTTTAGGAATCCATTGCTCTCTTCATTGTGTGGGAATGTACAATGCATCAGCTGTGGAGCTGATGGAAGGAAAGCAGCAGGCAGAGGTCAGGCCAATTTTAAAATTTGTCTTTTTACTTAAAATTTGAATAATATACCCAGTCCTGTTAAAAGCATCCTACATACTCTCCAATATAACACATAATGCAGGATTTATCACAATGAAAAAAAAATGTTGTCTAAGATACTTAATTAGATTATGTAGTCCAGAAAGCAGGGTCTCCTGGATATAATCCATCTCACATAATTTAGATCCCTCATTCAGTCTCCCAGTTTATAGATTTTTTGAGGGTTGCCTCTTATCTTAGATTTTGTTACCTGAGCAAGACCAAAACTCAGCCATGGCAAAAATAATTTTGACATTTCACAACTTGTCGGCAGATATTCCCAAAATTAATTTGCTGAATTCTAATTTTTTTTTTTTTTTTTTAAATCCTGCTATTACCTCTACAAGCTATATTTGCCTTGAGATTTGGAGTTGGACACCTTAGTTCCTGTAAGCACCTTCCAGCTCCGGATATTCTATGATTCTATGATTCAGATCACAGCAGAATTTGTGGAGAGGACAAGCAGGACACCATCCCTAGACAGGATTTAGGAGGTAGGTCCATCTGGTCACACCAACTGTAGCTCAGCATGTTAAGCTGGGAGCCACTTCATTTGTTCTCTTTCCTGCCATGATTCCACTTTTCACAGTCTTTTCTCAAGCTGAGAAATGGTAGCYCCAAAGGGAAAATAGTGGGGTGGGAGGAGGAAAGAGTGTTTAGTCTTTAAGTCTCATGGTAATGCAAGTGATGGTGGAGWGTGGTTTCCTGCTTTGCAGCTCAACCCCTTGTGGCTTCTTTCAGCCACTCCAAATTCGTCAGGAGTGGTGATGCACAGCAGAGAAAATTGGTGAGTAGAATGTGATGGTAGCTGAAATAATTCACTGAGGCTCCATCTAGTTTTTAAACTTGTTTGYATGCTTAAGTTCAAATAATTTCAGAAAAATTGGATATTGAGTTAAACGCATTGACTCACATGTGGACTTCTTTCTTTTCAAAATGGTTTCCTTAATGTATTTTCATTGACAAAAGAGTCCCTTTACCTTACTAGGTGAGCTGCTAGGATTTCAGCCTAGATTTTCAGTTTTGGAAATACAAACAGATTGTGAATTGTAACAAATTCTTAATCATGAAAAAAAACCCAAAATATCAGAAATCACAGAAAAAAAATCATTGTAACTGTGACATTTCTGTTGCATTGTTTAAACTTTTTTCTTTTTATATCTGCAAATTTCAAATACATTTTTTGTGATACCAGTGTTCAACAGTATAGAATAGGGAGTTGAGTTAAACATACTCACTTTCTCTATCAAACCTTTGTCATTGACAGAGACACATTTCTTGGACAATGTTCTTATCTTGGTTGAAGACACCCTCATGCATTTTTAACCAGTTTTAATTAGTTTCTCTAAACTAGGAAAATAATCCTACAAGCAAGGATGGATGCTTTGGAGATTGGTATTTGTATCGGTATCAATGGCTCTCCCACAGCCTTTCAGAAAATTATTTATCTGCTGCATATTTTGGTTCCTCTTGTTTAAAATAGGATTTATGCAAAAGATACTCAAGTATACCATTCAGATGCTCAAACTAAAATGTTTAACACATTTTCACTTTAAAATMTTCATATTTATAGTGTGATGAACTGTTCATAGATATCCATATAGACAAAGAAAACAACAATTTAAAGCAGCAGGATGAAAATACAGCTTTTCACCTTCAGCCAGCACTCCAGTTGAGTTATTAGTGACTGAAATCGTTCCCATGTGTACACTGAGCAACACRGTGTTTTGGTGGTCTTATTCTATCTCTTAATGGACAGATCTCTATATCATTAAGAATATCTTTCACAATTAGCATTAATTGGCATCAGGGGTAGGAATATTGGAAAATTACCTGGGCTGTGAGAACAGCTGTCCTCTAAATGGTTAAGGTGAATTCACTAGAACAGAAATGGAAAGTAAATGTGAGACTCCAAAAGAAGTTTCTTCTCTGTTACCTGCTGCATTAGTGACAGAGTTCACACTGCAGCACAAACAAATTGAATAATTTTAAGTAGTTGATGTGCCTCACAAAAATAATCATTCATATTTCAGTGAATTATCCCATTCCTTTTCACAGAATTCTTGAATCTGTTCATTCCTCCAGARAGCAAGTATTTCATGCTGATAGATAAGTAACACAGTTTAGCATATATTTCCCTTGTGAGGAGAAAGGCATTCTTTTATCATTTTTATCATTATTATCATTATTATTTGTTTGTATTTTTATAACAGTCTCTATTATTGTGCCATCTTCCATTGTGAAGGCAGCCTTTCTGGAAACTGTGCCTCAAAGGAAAATACAATGCTTTTCATGTTTAAGAGCTGGTTCAGTCTTTTTTATTTCATTGACTTTTTATGGCACAGTGCTTGGAGGAGATTAAAATAATTCTATGGTTAGTATTAATAAGGGTCATCCTTTTACAGTTTGCTTTCTAAAATGACATTCAGCCACTTTCTTCCCTTGATGCATTGATACTCAGAGAAGGCAAACAACTTCAAAGAATGTCAAGGAAATAAATCATTTTTATATAAATATTTATTGCACCAAATATATCCTCCCAGACCACTGTAGGACAGCCTTATTATTGAGACAGTTTATTCTGAGACATATTGGCATTGGAGAGTTATTTTGGTGAGAAATACTTGGGATTAAATAGATTAGTTTTAACTAAAACCATACCTTGTAAATTAAAAAAAAAAAAAAAAAAAAGAAATTCCGGTTAACCTTAATAATTATGGATCTGTCATTAGACACTTCACATTTCTATTCATTGCAGACAGAGCAAAGTAGTTGCTGAGTTAGGTTGGCAGGGGTTTTGTACACATTTTATGCTGATATAAATAGAGACTGTAGAGTAATTAAAGGCCATTATTTATATTCTGTCACTGTGCATYCATTTGTGCACTGAGCACCAGCAGTGCTTGTACAGATGATGCAGCTGCACAAGGGTGCTCAGGTGTTCATGATACTTTTAAGAATGGAGGTGTTTTAGATCACTGTTTGGTTTCTTCAAACATATTAACGCTTGATTTATTATTGAAGTTTTCACCTTGCCCTTAAAATAGACTTATAAACTGCTCTTTATTTTGAAAAATGAAGCTGCAGGTTGCTTTCAGTTTCAGTCATTTGTTTCAATGAGTCAAGACTGCAGAAACGAAGGAGCACCTACAGTGTCCATCTGTAACCCACCACATGGGTGCTCCTACAAAGATTTCATTTCACATATTGACTTGGTCATCAAAGTCTTAAAAGGACCATACCTGCCCTAGACATTATCACACCTGTTTGGTGGCAAGATAGGTAAAGCTTAGATTCTTACACTTAATTTTTACACTTAATAATTTTTCTGAAGTTGAGTCTTCTTTAGGGTAATTAAATTAATCTCTCATGAGCATGAGACATGTTTTTATTAACTACAAAGTAAGAACAGAGCATGAGCAGAATGATGGACTATGATTTTGATTGATCATCAGACTCTTAATGTAAGGAGAAAACTAACCTGGACTTAAATTTGGCATAAGATGCAGAATTTTGTCCAATAYATAATTTACGCTGATTTGGTTTGTGGAAAATAATGATCATTTGATTTATGTTGTAGTGGCATGAAATAATGATTCAGGTTTATAATAGCAGCATTCAAAAAGCTTTAAATTGTAGATAGCAAAGCTGTAAATTGTAAATAGCAATCTAAGGGGAAATTTGGGATATTAAAATGCAAAGAATCATCATGGAGAATATGGGATCCCTGTATTTCTAAAAACAAATATATTTGAGTGCATTGAAAGGGAACATAAAGGAATAAAATAGATAAATTATGTGTGCAAGAATGAGATGTTACAAATCCCACTCTAAATCCTAGAAAGACAGGGTAAATACCACTAACACAAAGGAATTTAAGTTTCGAAAAATAAGACATGAAAGAAGGTAAAGAAAGAACCTGAAGACATAAAGACAAAGAAATCTTTTATATTTTCCTGACAGATCAGAAGTATTGCAGAGCAAGCCAGTGGGTCTGCTGGTCCTCCAGAGAGCCAGTCAAARAGCACAAAATTGTGAGGAATAGGAATGGTCTCTTTGCATCTGTGTTCACCACAGTAGGTGCTGGAAAGATGTCCACATCACAGCTATTCCTTCCAGTTAATTTGACACAGAAGCATCAAAAAGAGGGGAAGCAAAGCGAKGTTTAAACCTTAAACTTGTTAAGGTTTAATTGGGGGCTGCAATGAAAGATTCTCTACTATAGTAATCTGCTGCTTGCTTTCRGTGGGAAAAGTAAACAATGCATTTCTTGCTCGTTAGTACCAAGCATACAAGTGAAAACAGTGAAAATTAAGCAGATTCCTCTCCATCATTGCAGAAGCACCTCCAAGGTGTCTCCTCCAAAAGATATTCTGCATGAAGCWATGAGTGTAYATGAAAATTTAGTGTAKGATGTTCAYTGTTCTAGGTTCCCATTATAGTCAGTGTTGAGATAGAGGCAGAATACCATTCCATTGGGTTATTTCCTGAATTGTCTCCTGGAAGTGTTTTATGCAGCAATTCCTAGTTTACATCTTCAGAATCACAGTCAACACCTTCTGTCATTTTGATGATATTTTTGGCCCTGAGAAATTGTTGCAACCAGAACAGTCATAGAGAAAATAAGTAAGAAATCATTGTGGCCTCTGAGCTAAACAGAGGCTCAACATCATGGATCACTATCAACAAGATTTTTTTCCGCTTTCAGAAGTGGTTTTTTTATTAAATGTTGTAGACAGGGGCTAAGTTTAATCTCTACAAAGTAGGAAGCTAAAACCTGGAATAAATTAAAGCTTGGTTATAAGATAAGAAGCTAAAAGAACAATGACATTTTCAGTTGGCACAATYCCTTTCATTTTGTTTTCCATAAAAAGAATTAAATTAGGTTTCCAAGGATCTCTTAATCTATTTCTCTCAATACTTTTTTTTAGTAGTATTATTAAAGACTAGTTTTATTAGAGTGTAGAGAAAATGCCATGACAAGTGACGTTTTATTTTGGAACATGGTATTCAAAATTGGCAAAGATGATATAAATGATCCAAATGTTGTAAAATTCATTATTGTTCAGTAGGAGCCCTTGTTGAACTTCTTCTTTCATAATCTGTAGTGAAACCAATTTTAACAAGTTTGGCAGTCTTTTGTCAAATAATGTAAGAAAAGCTGTCCCCATTATACGGACAAAGAGTAATGGTGTTAATGTTTATGCAAAGTATTTGTAATTTAATTAAAACAAATTACTTAAAAGTATATGCTAATTTATTACTTTTTGATGCAAGTAAATGTTGAGTTTATTTAAACAATAATCAAACCATTACAACATTAGAACTTAATAATAAATGTATAAATTTCTCAGCTCTASAGACAACTGAGATGGATTTGAGGTGGTTCCTGGTATTTGGCTGTCATTTTAATCAATTTTTGTCTTTAGGTCTRCACCTGTGCTGGTTCTTTCAAGGTCCTCAAACTTTTGATGCCTTTARTTAGCATTCAACTGTGTCTCTGATCCATTGTCTAAACTGCCAGCAATAAATAGAGACCACACATATTGGGGAAGAGTTTTTAGGTGTCTTCAAAATTTTTGTGGAATGAGACATCTGCAAACTTTGGACAGAGCAGGGTGAATTTTTGTGACTCATAAGGCTGAAAGAAGACAGGAGTAGAATCTTAGCATTTCACTTTCTGACTGTTGACCTTCCCAAACCAGACATACAAGGATCAGAGCTTTGAACCTGYGCACACCTGCTTGATGCGCACCAGAAAACATGTTTATTCATTTGAAATAAGTCAGGGGAACAATTGCATAGCACTGTCTGGATCTGGCCAAGGAGGAATTGCTTTATTGCTGCAGCATGTGTTGGATCTTTATTTTCCAAACATCCTGCTGGGAGCYGTGCAATAAAACCCTTTTTGCAATCGTTCCTCTCTCCATGGCGCTAAGGGTTCCCTGTTCCATCCTTTTCCAAACAACACATGTGAATGCCTTGCCTTTTGTTTTTAAGTTAGGACAGCTCCACAGGGCACATATTAACACACATTAATGAATGGATTATGGGCTTGTCAGAGCTTCCGGTGGTGAATTTAGAGCCCATTAAAGACGAGGCACTGATTGCACTGGAGACTGTAGYTCTCTGTTTAATCCCTGGCAGGTGGGCACTGGTGCAAGCTTCACCATCTTGCATCAGCAGTGAACCTCGAACGTGACCTCTCCRGAGGGAGAAGGGTAATTCATTTGCCGTGTTTACTTTGTCTTCAGCTTCTTTTTAGAGGGAGGCTTCTRACTGTGCTGAATTGTTCTAAGCGAGGAGTGGCAGATGTGTGATGTGGCTCASGTTTGTGAAGGATTCTGTAGCAGTCTCTGTATGCTTGACCTTCAGACAGTTTWAAGTCAAGTCCCCATGGCTAAGAAATGAGTGTATATTATGAGCTTTGCTAAATTAACTGTAGCTTTCTTGGTGGACTTTCACTCCCAGGACATACATTAAAATTACACTCCTGCACAGTGACTTTAATTTCTGTAAGCCAAAAGGAYTGCTCAGTTACTGCAGTGCTCTTACAAAATAATACCTAATAAAAGATGAAAACACACCAAATCGGGACAAACTTGAAATAAAGACTATTTTTGTTAAGTTTTAAGCCAACACAACATTATTTTCTAAATCACAATGCAGTTCCAGGTGTCGCCTGGATATCATGGTTATAATCAGATAAAAAATACTCAACCATACAAAAGCCTCCCCAAAACAAGAGGAAGAAACAATAACCTATGAAGTTTAAAGTCTCATTTCATGCCAGACAGTTTTCTTAACTGCTATCAGTCACTAAAAGGTACTTTTCTCTTGAGTTTTATAGGGATAGATCCACATCTGGGCCAGGCAACTGCAAAGAATGGAAAGACAAGGTAGTCCATTGCTCCTGAGATAATTTGAAGGATGAGCTGGAAGATGGTGTATACTTTCTAGAGYCTTAGTGCCCAAATTCAGAAATTTTCACATCTGTGCATGAGGAATTAATGCTTTACTGTTATACAACCATTTAATTCACACTTAATTTAAACAGATTAAAGGAAAGTGAAACTAGAATAATTTTGTCACAAGAACCAAAAGAAATAATACTCTRACAAAAAAGGCAGAGGGGGAAATGATAGATGTGAGGGAATGAAAGTATGCTCAAATTGCTTTAATCTTACAGCAAATTCAAATAACGATGTTTTTCTGTCTTTCTCTTACAAAGCTGACTTGCTCTTCTTTTGTAACTAGGTAGTTGCCAATGTTTCATTCCTTACAAATGTATGCCTCTTAACTTTTGGTTATAATTTCTTCATTTAAGTGACTTTGCCAAGAACACCTCTGCTTGCAAATTTTAGCTCTCACACTCTCTCCTTGGAGATATTCTAGGATATATAGTTTCTTCTATAAAAACTCTCCATTTCCTCATTAACCATGACAGAGACTTTCCAGGTTTCTTAGTAAAACAAAATAAAAATAAAAAATAAAATTCAKTATATTGTTGTTAAACAGTWGAAGGTYTCTTTTTGTTAGATCAATAACTGGTTCAAATCATCTCCTTATCAATACCTTTAACAAGGAATAAAACTTTTTTTTACCTTCCTTCTTTGTAGATTTGTTGTCATATTTTCATATGGAATGTTCCTTGCAATGGACTTCATGTCTTTATCTGTGTATCTTAGCCAACACATTTGATACAAAACCCTAAATAGAATACATTTATCTAATTTATCAGCTGGTTCTCGACAGAGTGGAGACATGGTGGCAATTCACTCTCCTCCCATCATACTAGCAGTTGCTTCGGGTAATTTTATTGTATTATTTTACTTTCAGTAAAAACGTCAAACCAAACAAAATTTTAAAGACATGAGCAATAAGGAAAAAAAATAGGATGTGAGAAATTATTTACTTTACAAATTGTTTACTTGGTAAAACGAACTTTGGTGTATGAAAACAAAACCTCTAATGAGGAGRCATAATGAAATATGAAATATCACACCAAAATATAGATAAGCCTGCCTTTTTTTTTTTTTAATCCAACCTTTAATTAAAATAGGTAATTGTTTTAACTTACACTTTCCTTTTTCCTGTAAGCCTGTCCTTCCAACTTTTTCTTTTTTTCCTTTGTTTTCCTGATCGAGATTGTAACTTGATTGAGATTCAGTTCTGCAAATCACATCAGCACAGATGCTGAAAACAAATGTTGGCACAATACACTCAGACATCCAACAGATKAATATCATGTGGAATTTGTAGCTGRCTCTRGGGAAAACTGTTTTAGATGGAATCTCTTTGCTCTTCTTTAACTGAGAARGAACTGAATTTGTCAAGACACTTTGACAGGTCTCTTCATGCCATTGGTACACAGCTACTGTTACATCAGCACATTTTTTTTCCTGAGTGAAGCCATGTACCAGGAACACCAGAGAGCTCCTGCCCACCAGAGATTTGGATTGTAAGATGCTGAAGGGGTTTCATGTTCCCTGTGCCTCAAGCATTCCTCTGCTTCCCAACAGCTGGTCTGAGGTTTGATCTTTGTCTTGTTCAGAGATGTTTTATCAGGCCTCAACTGGAGCTTARTCAAAGTTTATCTAAATACCAACTTGGAAGCTGTGAGGTAGAGAAGGAATCGGTCTGCCTTGTGTCTCATTCCCCTTCCTTCCTCTGGCTGATTTCCTTGCTGATTTCATCACTTCCAATTTCTTGAGAGCATTTCATGCTCACTTTGTGTCCAGAGTCATAGGGGGTCTTCTGTTCATGAGAACAAGTCTGCTGGTAGATTTTATCATTCTTAGCACCTGTCCAAATTTATTAGCCTGTATAAAAGATTCGTCAGTTTGGAGACATTCAAAGTGTGCAATTTTAGCTCAGTTGATTAGGTGTGAGGTACATGTCACAGCAGACAACCTGTGCAAGGTGACTGTCACCCCCTGCACCTGCAGGAAAGGGATTTTCCTTGGGTGGAGGTGCAGTGCCAGGAGAGGAAGCTCCGCTGCTCCATCTCGTGGGAGGAACTAAGCACATCACGATGCACTTGGCAGGCAGGTGCAACATTTCTGCATCCTTTTAAACTGCTCCGAGCAAAGGGATAAAACCTCCATTTGCTGTGAAGGCAGAGATTCCAACAAGAGAAACGGGTGACACAAACCCGGCGATGTTCTCTGCTGGTGAGTTTTCACTCACATGCACGTTTTCTTAAGTGCCCTTTCACATTCCTCAAGAAATGAAAGTCCAGACTTTGTAGATGCAGGAATAAAACTAGACCTCTGCTGGCCTCAGTTAATACATTTTAGCTGAGAGTTGCTGCTTTGTAGCTCTTTTAGCATCCAGACACCCTGACACTACATAATCGTGTGTCCTCCACCCTCACCCACTCTTTTGTAATCTATTAAAACTGCATTTAATGAAACCAGTGGGAGCCAGGTGATTTTAATGTCATTAATGGTGGCAAACTCTACCTTTGTTACGCTGCTTTCCTCTTATTTGTTTCYAAATCTTCATGTCTCTTTGATCAGAGGATAAATGTTTATTCCTCAGGGTGTGAGGTTTTTGTGTGATTGATTGATAATGACAGATCACTGTCATAGGCACTTCTATGTGATTATTTTATCAATGAAAATTCCTGTAAATTCCCTGTTTCACTGGAGTCTGCACAGTCCCTCAGTGGCTGTTCTCCTCCACAGATTCCAGCCAAACAAGAGCATCTCAGTGGGACAGAATTTTCCATATAATTCTCTTGGTCAAAAAGCATAAAATAGTTTTTGTTTTTGCTTATTTTGGTAAGAAATAAATGCTAGTCAATATAAAATTTAAAGGAATAAGCTAAAAATAGTAAAAAAAAGAAAGTTTAAACTCAGCATTCTTAGAAAGACACAAAGCCTTCATACACTTTCCTTTTGACAAAAAAAAAAAACCCCTCATTCCTCTGTTGCTTTTTAATGTACATTTTCACTAATGTATACCTAAGAGATATATTAATTTCTTCAGTTTAATGATAGTTTTAAAGGAAATTGTGCAGTCTTCAGTATTGTTTGCAATGTGATCAGATGAAACCATAGAATATTAAAAGGAAATTCAGTGTGCTKCATTTTTATAGCTGCCAATCCTTTGGAAGACAATCCTGACTCCACTAAACATACCATATAAGCAACTCTTTTCCCTTGAGCACTGAGAGTGTAGGGCCCTCAGAATGTATTATTGAGAGGGGAAATCAGCTGAACAGGCTCTCTTACCTTACTCTGGGAGGAATCCCATGAAAGCCAGTTCAACCTGGCTTTGATATTCAAACATGAATATTTTACTGGCAAAGGGAATGCCAGTTTGGTTTTGCTGTAACTTATTTATGAGTAAAATTTCCAAAGACACATGCATGCTTTTTGGGTCACCCTCCACTTTCATTGCATCAATAAAGAGAATATTTGCATTGTCTTCAATGAGATCATGATGTGTTTACATAGCCACGAAATAAATAAATATTATTATCAAGCTTGAGTCTAGATGCTACACTTTGCTTACTCACACAAGCTGACAGAACATCGTCAGGTGTTAGATATCTTAAAGGAATTTAACACATCAACTCTAATGTTCCCTCATGTAATCCACAGGGAATAAATAAATGCCTCATAAAGTTTGCTTTTGGCCATGATCTGAAACTATCTTTGTCTTGCCTTCCAACCAAATGAAAGCAAGGTGTGCTTTCACCAATTAGTTATTACAAAGTTTGACAATGTTTAGGATTTTCCCTCCTTTCCAAAAATCTGCCTACAATTCTCTGACTTGCAGAACGTCAAAGGGTGAAATCTGTGACAGCCCCTTGTCACTCAGAAAGAAAATTCTGGATTTTTTAAATTGTAATGCCACTTGCAGTACAAGTAATGGCAAAATCTGAACCCRAGAGTAAAGAACACCTGATGAAAAATAGGCCTAAATCCAGCAAGCAGACACTTTATATTAGAAAAATAGAAATAATACAATTTTGGTGCTTATTTTGTGGTCCTTGGTTTAGCAGTGAGTTAGAAAGAGAAGGGATTGTCAAATTCTGAGATGTTAGTGAATGATTTATTAGGTGTCCAAAAGCAAACCTGTGAGCCACAAGATAYAAAGAAAACAGGCCTCAAATGGTCGGTCCAGATTTCCTGCTAAGGTAAAGACTGTTATATTCATTAGGGAATCTAACAAAGAAAAACATTACAAGTATCAAAACCACGTCTGATCTTAAGCTGTAAAAGCAGCAGTTTGAGAAACTTCAAGATGGGTGATTTGTTAGCATTTGTATTACCTGCATGACATTGTGTAATCTCAGTGTCACAGCTCTTGAATGACAACTCTGAAGATCAAACTGGCCCCTTTGCCTCATGCTGGCTTTCCCACCCATTGCTAATTATGATGTTTGCCTTTGTGGGGCTTTTATGTGCTTGGTATTCAAATGCTTTTTCCACTTGTGACCTCAGCTGGTATGATCCTACTTCAAGAAGACGTGAAGCAGGGCTGGGTTTTGTTTCCATGTTTYGCTTTCTGGGCTTTCACCTGCCTGCTCGAGGTTGACAGCATTTTGTCAGAAACACCAGAATTCCCAGAAGGAATTCTGTAGATAAATAWTCTGCTCAGGAATATCCCTTACCTGCCCTGGGTTGTGAGATTATTAACTTATGTCTGCAAAGTGCTCCAAAATCCTTGGATGAAAAGCAGCATGARTGTGCAAAGTGATGCTAAATGTATATTTAGGATTTTAAATGCACATTTGTGTGTCCATGGGTGTGGGAATGCAAACCTCGGACAGCAAGGATCTGTTTGCTTTGGTGAACAGAAAAACTCTGGGAGAATAGTTACAATTAGATACAGGAAGGTCAGTTCACAGGGAACTGAAAGCTGAAAAAAAACCCAAAAAACAACAACAAAAAAAAAACACCCACCAAACTTTACCCATTCTATACATTGTATGTGAATAGAGACTGATGGTTAATTGTTTAAATTCTTATAAAATAGAAAACTTCTTTATAATAAACAACTTTACATACAAAAAGAACCCAAAACAAAATCCATATATCAATCACCAGCACATGGGTGGGTGTGTACCTGTGTACTTGAGCATTTAGACATGTGCATCCTCATTTCAGATCTGTAGCTGCTGCATCTCAACACCATCCAGGGGTGTTGAATTCTGATTTTAAAAACAAACTTTAGAATTCAGTCAAATGGTGTGATTATGACACTTTTTTGGATTAATACCCAGCCAAGTCTATCATGTTATTTTTCACCACTGAAGAGTTTTCTTAAATTTTTCTTCATTAAAAAAAAAACCAAAATTTCCAATTCATTTGCAGCCCATAAAGATTCTGGAGCACGTTTCACATCCTTACAACATTTTTTTGTCCTCCTCTCAGAATCAGTTCTAGTCAGTAACAGATGTTGTTATGTTTCTTTTGTATCAGCTTTGGAAAGTACTCTTGCCTCCTTTGGGATGGAAAGTGCTTTATAAATGTAAGCTTATTGTTATTTCTTTATGAGTATCTTTGACAGCTCACTGCTGTTGCCTGTGGAATTTTGCCCTGGTAATAAAATTGTTAATAATACGCTATCAGTCAACCTTAAGAAAGTAATACAGTATTTATTGGGCTAGCATCAATGTTTATCATTCTCGATTCAGTGATATAAATTACTTGTGCAGCATTTCTGGAGAAATGGGCTTGATGGTGAAAAGATGGACCTGATTCTGAAAAGGGCTTTGTACAAACTTTAAATAGAAATATAGAATTTTCTTCACTAGACGTGATGCTCAGAGTGWTGTGGGTTAGGGCTCACACTTGTGAAAACAGGACAGCGTTCCTTCAGTATATGATGCTGGGATGAAGTGGGGAAAAAAACCCATCTGAACGTTTGTTGTTAATTGCATATTGATTTTGAAGCTCACAGCCCTTAATTCAAAATTTCCATACTTTGGTGTTTTGACAGATCCTTAGAGAGCTGAAGAACAGAGTATAATAGACCTTTATTTTTAGCAGTGCAGTCTTTTAAATTGTACTGAAATTTTTACTTCTGTTTTGCTGACCAAATAATGCATCTGTGTACCCAGACAGCAGCACAATATCACAGAATAGGAAAGCAGTATGTAACAGAAACAATTGCTGTCAAAGTACACTTTTCTTCCTGCTCAAACTGTGCAAAATATTTTAAATCCTTTTATCGATTTTGTTTGTGCCTTTTCCATTTTTACCTTTTTTCTGCTCTCACACCAAAGGTAACAGAGATTGGATA
>NW_026623297.1:554847-593720 GCF_030028575.1 Malurus melanocephalus | reverse complement strand
AAAAAAAAAAAAAAAAAAAAAAAAAAAAAAAAAAAAAAAAAAAAAAAAAAAAAAAAAAAAAAAAAAAAAAAAAAAAAAGAAGACACAATGAAAGTTCAAGAATGACGTGTTTAAATTAGCATGGAAGTCAGAGTTTTAAGAGGGTATTTGAAAAGGGAAGAAATACATAGTCTTGTCTATCTTGATAGGTAACATAAGAAGTAGCATGGGAGGAAGCAAGAAAATGCCTGTCTGAAAATGTAACACATAGATAGGAGAGTAAAGTACCACAAGCCAAAATCTATTGCGAAATTCCCAATACTGAATGAGATCATCTGTCCCTACTTCAATTGTTTATCCATAAATCATGCACATAAACTCTAATGTTCMTTATTTTAGCTCCTTCTAAATAGAAAATAATGCAGAAATATTTACATTTTTATTGATGTAAAAGTTTTCTTTTCATTCTACACCATTTCCTTCTCCCACCAGGAAAGCTTTTTTCTATGCTAACTATGGTATAGCTCAGTTGATMTGACCCTTTTATTCTTGGTCTTTTGGGGAATGTACACCTCGGGGATTCAAGAAGGAAAAAAATGTATATTTACAATACAAATGTAAATAGGAAATGCAACTATAAAATGAAAAAGGGTGGAAACTGCTGATATGAAGAAATCACAGTCTTCTTTTGTAAAAGTGTAATTTAGAATAGGTTCCAGCTGTGATCTCTGCAGGCTTTAGATTTCCATTGAATTAAAACTTGGTCTACCATGTCCAATGCTAAGTGAATGTCACTGTACAGGAGTTACAGAAAAGCAGAATAGCAGACCAAAGCAACACCAGAATCCTGTTCTCCTATTTTGTGTTTTCACATTGTTCCACATAATCTCTGCTGATGTATGCTTGCTGTTATTTAACTCAATTCCTTCAGAACCTTCTAACCAACAAAAAAACCTGTTCTGCCTGCATGTGAATCCTCATTATTATTCAGTTATTACTAGATGTCAGCGTGGAAGACTGTGAGAATGTAAGGAGAAATTTTAAAGCAGTGTATATTTGTCCTGTGGTCTTTCTCCAGCATATAAAATTTGCCAATACCTTTGTCACAAACCAATGGAAAGTACAGTTCTTTCTATTTTGTTTTAGAAGCCAAGATTGGTCCCTTTGGTAACAGGTTTCTGACAGACCTATTCTTTACATAATTTTGAATGTAATTGATTGTAACTGATGTCACTCCCTATAATTYATCCCTTCGAAATCCTCTTTACCTTCATAAACCAATAGTCTCAAATGGCTTAAGACTGATGTAATGGAGAAATGTTTAAACAAAAGTGTGTAAAACCTGTGATTTCATTTCTGTAAACCAAGTCTGTTTCCAGCAGAATAATAATTAAAGCTGTTTAGCTTTTCTTGAGAAGAGGGTGTCTGGAAAGATTGCCTTTAAGGTTAAAAGATTTGTTGCTAAGTCATTTTAGACTTGAGTGATGGGTTGTCACTTGCCATCTAGAAGTGTTTAAGAAAAGCTCAGATAAAGAATTATGGCATGGAATCATGTATTTAAAACTGCAAAGAGTCCAAAAGAAACAGGAACAATACTTTAATAAACATCATTTATTTAGAAGTATTTTTTTTTATCATGCCTGAAACACAAGAGTTTTAAAAAAGGAAAAAAAGTGTTAAGCAGAACTGAAAAAGATACTTTTGTTGTGGATTTTCACTGATATTATCTCTCCTTTTTTTATGCCAGAATGAAAATAAAGGCTCTTTATTGTTTAACTCTACTAGGAGAACTATACAACAAAGAAAGTTTAATATCCCTTTCTGTCTTAACAGTGAAGGGATGAAGGGAAAACCATGACTTGATTGTGTTAGAATGAAATGGCAGCTGATATCACTCAAAAAAAAAAAATAAAAAAATCATTCTTAGTGTTGAAAGATGATTCTGCTAAGAGACTTGCTTGTTCATTTGTACTGAGATCAAGTACAATGAGGTTTTGCAATACATCATATCTCCCCAACCCACTAGAAATTAAAACAAAAGGAATTCTTCATATCTCATTGGTATTCAGACCATACAGAATGGTGTCAATTACATAGTAGACTTCAGCTAAAATATCTGTTAACAAATGTAGAATGTAATGGAATTCATAACACAGTAACGTTTCATCTCTGGGACAAATAGCTGTGGTACAGGGAGGGAACGAAACAATAAAAATCATGTTTCATGTTGACTGATCRTAATAGAAGCAAGGCACATGGATGCCTTGGAAGCATGGATGCTTTCAAGGTATAACAGGCTGCATAAGTATGTACTTGAAACTCCAATTTATTCTGTTTTGTTTTATCTTCTGGTGTTGCACATCTGTTTTCTTCTCCCATTAGATCAGGGGGATGTTTTATTGTCACATGCAGTCAAAGAAGACAACGCAGTGTGAGAGTTATTGACAGCTGAGAATGGATGGGTGAAGATAATTTGGAGGGGTGCAATCCATCAGCAAGTAAAAGAGATAAAATCATTGGTGAGGGGAAAGGTTATTGATATTAATTTATCTCAGGAAATATTCCCCATTTGTGCTGTGATATACTAAATTTGTAGAACCTGGAGAAGTCTAATTGCATAACAAAATCGTCCCAAAATACATCTCACTAGAAGGCTTTCTTATCAGACATRTCATAGTCTTGGAGGTATTTTCAGAATCAATAAGTATAGCTAGGATATAGCTGAGGATGGTGAAAGTAGAAAAAGAAGAAAAATGGAGGAAAATTAAAAGAACTGAGATAATGAATAACAATAATTACAAAAATAGTTAAATTACTTGGTAGAAAATTCTGCTAAAAGGACAGGCAATTAGCAATGTCTTTTCCCAGCTGAGCAGTGATTTTGTTATGGAAACTRAATGTGTCCTGCATTGTTCCCAGCAATGAGTCTACTTGTCATTATACTGACAGATAAATAACATTGTCTTTCATTTCTAGGRATTGTAGCGGCCTGTACTACACTGATATATCCCATAATCTATCTCATGGTACCTGAGGGACATCAGTGAGACCTCTTCAYCCCAAATTAATTATAATGACCTTTAGAACCCAGTTGAATGTGGCTTGGGTGAYGTGTACTCTTAGAACAAGGGAGAATGTCTTAAAACTGAAGGAGAGTATGTTTCAATGGGACAGTGGACAGAAATTCCTTCCTGTGAGGGTGRTGAGGCACTGGCMCAGGTTGCCCAAAGAAGCTGTGGATGCCCTGATCCTGGAAATGTTCAAGGCCAGGTTAGATGGGGCTTTGAGAAACTTGGTCTAGTAGAAAGTATTTCTGTCCATGGCAGGAAGGCTGGAACCAGGTGATCTTTAGGTTCCCTTCCAATCCAAAACATTCTASGGTCCTATGAAAATGCTACCCTGAAGTTCATGACCAGGAACTGAATGCAAGACACAGTCTTATGCAGCAGAAAGTATTCCCCAAATAGCAATCTGGCAAAATTAATGAAAAGAAGTACCAGGACAGACCATCATACAATTCTATTTGCGTTAGAGTGTCACCAYCATGAGGAACGCACACGTGCAGATTCAACCCAACAATCTCCCATCCATAACTTCTGATGCTAAGCAGTAATCACTCATTAAAAAACAAGATATTTTGATGTACATTGTTGAAAGACTCTCCTGCAGTCCGCCTGCTCATAATTTAATCTYATATTGCTTTCGAAGAAAAAGTGCAAGGCAATGCATTTTATCATATGTTAATTCTGTCAGGTTCACATATTACTTAAAGACACCATGATTTCTGGATAAGACAGAATTAAATGAGAAAATGCTTGGAAGGAAAGAGATAGTAAGGAAAAAAAAAGTAAATACAGAAGTGGAAATCAGAAGCATATTGCAAGTTTTCATCACCAGATTTTATAAACAATATTTGAGTATCTGAATATCTGACCTGCATATGTAATAAATTGAGAGATACATGTTCCTAACTTAGGAACTTAGAATTAGCCTTGAAACACCGATGGAGCCTTGGTGTTAAAACTGGACCCACTTCACAAAACTGAGCTGCTGAAGTTGGAAAGTACCAAATGTATTGGTCATTTGAGAATGTAAACTGTAATTTAATAGASCTGCTCTGTTCAAGCTGCAGGTTTCTGAAAGCATTTTCAAATTTCCTGTTTTTCAGGTTAGGATAGGTGGTAGATAGTATATAATAAAAATTTAATAAGTAAAAAGTAAAAAGGGTTAAAATTTTCATCTTAGTGCTTCTTACCCTTTCCTGCAGTTCCTTTGCTCTTGAATAGCAARGGTTTGATAACAGCACATCATAAGAAAATTCCTTCTGCTCTCCAATGCAATCATATCTGTTTATCTTTCTGTCTACTGAGAGAAGCAGAATTTGAAATGGCAAACATGCACACCAGGTAAGAATACTGGATAAAGAGTTAGCTCATCTCTTGTGACTGCTTTTACAAACAGAAGCACCAGTGTAAGAGGTGGATCAAGTGGAAGGGTAGAAAACAGTCTAACACAACAAAAATAAATGGGTGGACACACCTGCTGTGTAAAGACGAGCAGAATATAAAAACTGGTTAAACTTTAATGATTTTATCAATATGTTTAAAAAAATAAGCCAAACTATCAGCAGGTCTGAATGACTCAATTCATCCCTTATGTTTTATGCCTTTTTAACCACACATTCCTTCATCATGTTTTTGCTTTCTAGCGTAGTGTACWTGCCTTCACACCAACATCGTGAAGTATGTTTTCACTTTATCAGTGGAAATATAAGCTATTAGAAAACCTATTGGACTGAAATGCAAGAAATAGACTGGTAATTTCTGTGTCACTATGCTTTTCAAAAACCTTGAAATGATAAGACCCTTGGAGAGATTTCATTTGTAATCAAGGATTTTTTTCCCCACCTGGAATAAGTTCTTTTGGCAGAATCATCTACTAAAATAAGCTGAGTACTACTAAACTGCTTAACAACTACTTTCTTTCATATGACAGGTTGGATGAGACACTCTGAAGCTGAAATCCATTTTTCTCATTACAGACTGTATTACTGTCTTAAAAGCAGTTAACTGCGCCACATTTGATGCTTATTACCACTTATCTGCATAAAGCCCAGCAAAAGCAAACTCACTTCTCAAGAAGAAATCAAATTTTATGCACCAGATTAATTCCCATGACATTCAGTGAGGTGTCCTGTGAACTTTAGAAGAAATTTCACTAAAATAGTTTAAGCAAATTGCAAATGAGTTCCCACATCTGGCTTGAACTCATCTATCATTCATTGTAACACGAATAAATGAAGACATTCATCACAAAGCACGCAACAGAAATTGTGTTCTCCTATTGATATAATTAAATACTCATAGAGGGCTAAATGCATAATAGCTTCCAGACCTTTTATTTCATGCCAGAATTCAATGGCTCCATACTCATATGTTCCTAGTCAGAATCATTGTGAACCCTCTCCAGTTTCTAAACATTTATTGCTAGTGCAGTAATAATAAACATCTTGCATTTATAAAATGTAATGTTGCCTAGAATTTTTCATTTTTCAAGAATGTAGATCACACTGTCTAATGGCTCTCATATGTCCAGCGTGCCCATGAACAATTTGTCTTCTCAGTGGAGTGTTAATCTGACACCTCAAGGACAGAGCYGGTCTCAAGAAGACTCAGAGCAAAACTGGAATATTTCATGTGTTGCAATAACTACTGAAAGTCCAAGTATACTTACTCTGGGATTACCCAAAGCTCTGGATTATATTACTTATTCTTTTCAGGGTTTTATTCAAATGGGAATTATTAAAAATGCCAGCAGGTTTGCTTTTTTCTTTGGGTATATGCCAAAAATAATTAAGAGAATGTTGTAGTAATGACATTTATTGTGCAGTCCTGGATTTAGGGAAGGGCATACAATAGGTTTGCTGGATTTCTAAAATGCTTAGAGACACAAAAAAARTGATACACCCAAWTCAAACCTATGAACACAGGATGTCYTCTGTGTAACAAAGAAAATCAAGACACGTTCTGTCATCCGTGTCTTCCTTTTCTAAAAGAACAAAGGATGGACTGATGTTCCAATCTCACTTCTCGATCCCTTCATGAACTGTGTTCCACTCATGCAATAATTATATCCACCTGATCACAGATATCTTTAGTTCTATTTAGACAGTTGCCTTCTGTCCTTACTGAGCTTTGAATCAACTGCTCCTGTGTTTAAAGTTATTATTTTGTCCATAATAACACTTAGCGGAAGAATTAGAAGTGCTTTATATTCCAGTTAGAAAATTATAGAAATTCAATTGAGATGTAATGAAAGTTTAACTCAATTGACCAGGAAAAATATTCCATCCTTCCAAAGTGACATAATTACCCTAAATGATTTCTCTAGACTTGTTTGCATGTGGTCCAATTATATATGTGAGTGCTTGTTTAAAATAGGGCCCAAAATAGCTGGCAAAAAACAGCTCATTGGCCAAGGAACTGATTCATTCCGTTTACACTGTTTCCTGCAAACAATRGAGTATTTTGTATCAGAAAATTGGTGACCACATCCTAGAACTGTAGCRTGGTTACATTTAGCCACTGGTTGTGATGTGGTCTCGTTCAACCTCAGATGTCCACAAAACTCATTTACAGTGCAGATCACACAGTTTATTCTTGGACAAACACACAGTTTGGGATGAGATAAATCATTGTCTCAACATTTCTGCTTCTCCTCRTGGACTGTGAAGAGGGCCTGAACAAGTTCCTGACAAGCTCAGGGGTRGATATTTACCTGGAGCTACATGATCCTTGCTTTGCTTCTCCTCAATGACAGCAGCAGTAAGTGGTGAAAGTTAAAGAGAAATCTAAATGGTGGCCAATTTGATAGTCATGCAGGGCTTTCTTCTGCTTTGAAAACAGAAAATCCATTGTTTGGCACAGGGAAATTTGTAGCCTGCTGATGAAAATTGTATGTTATTTCTGATTATATAACCCTKTAAAGGAGAATGTTGTCTTTCCAGCTTTATACATAACTTTATAATTAATTTGAGTAATGTTTTCTGGACTTCACTGCCAYAGAAACATTGCTGACATAGAAGGAAATAGCTGGGGAGGTTTCATTTTTATGAACTGCTCACTTTGTTTTAAGTGGAAGGACAAAAGTAATATTTTATGTATTGAGCTCTGCTCATGCAGAAGGTAAAGGAAGCTTTCTCCACATCGTCCAGACCATGTGGTATTTTATCAATGGGATTTTGGTGAGAAATTTCTCGAATCTATAGGTCAATGAAACAGAGACATTTAGAAACTGAAGTCCTTGTTGAAAATTAGAGAAGTGTGACAGGTCATTTAGCTGTTGTTTAAAGTGTTAATCAAAATAATTTCTCACTAGTTGCTCCATGCAAGAGMTAGAAATTAATTTGAGCTCAGATTCTAGCTCCAGGACTTCAATGACAAAAATGTGTTCCTGAATAACTGGCAAATTGTATTCTTAAATTGTTTCAAAACACTTTGCAAGTTGTCTGTCTTGGATTTCTCATTTCATTTCATCATCTTTTTCTTGCCAAGAAGTCCATTGTCTTGCTGGGGAAAAAAAAAGTTTATTAGCAGCTCATATTTTGTTGTTAAAAAAGCAGTTTGATCTAAAAATTCCATTCATGTATGGTCTTTTCCCCAGACTCTATAGAATCCAGAAATTTGTACTCAGTTGGACTTTGAAACAGTAATTCATATATTTCCAATTAAAGCCAATAGACTTTAATCTGAATGCTGCAATGTAATAATTACTTTCAATAAAAATGACAAAAATTGCAACCAAGTAAATTGTCACAGCACTTTGCAGTGATGTTTTTAATCACATGTTCATTCTACTTTTAATTTATCTACTTAGAGTGTTATTTATTTGTCCCTCTTCTTATTTTTCTCTGAATTTATTGTCTTCTATTTCTTTGATTTTAATAGAGCTTTTGGTATCAAATCATACTTGAAAAGAACAAAGAGCATACACAGCTTAGACTGAAACTCTGCTTAGGTGTTGTATAAATGTACCCACAGGAATTGCAGCACTTGGAAAGATTTCAAGTATGAATTCTAAATCACACTCTCAAACCATTTATATTCATGTGGGGCTTGGAATATTTTTTACTTGCCATGATCCAACACTRCTGGCAAGAAACATTTTGGGTGCTCTCAAATCTCAGGAGAGGAATGGATACAGGATGAGAGTGCACAAGAAAAGAATTATATATGGATTTTTTTCTTTTTAGTAGACAGAATCTGAATAGTTGTCACTRGCTTAAAATAACATCATATGAGGTTAATTGTTCAAGCAGTTTGGGTCCAAGGGATGGCTGAAGGGTGGTCTGTAGTGATCTGTCCCCAGAAAGAGCACCTGGCCACAGGGACCAGCTGTAACAACCTGGAGTGACTGCAGTGTAGAAGATCTTGAATGAAATCACTTTTTTTTTTTTTCCCAATTCAGAATTTGGGGTGTAGCATTTGCATGAAATCTTCAATAGCTTTTTTATCACCTGCAAAAAACCTTTCTGTAAGCCATGATCATCCCCCCATGCCAGCTAAAATATCCTCAGGAGGTTTGTCTGTGGTTTGTACATCAATCACTTCTGTATCATTCTAGAGAAGCCTCGACCAACTGCTGAACTGCAAAATTGGCAGTCAGTGATGTGCAGTGTTCAGTAGACACATTGCTCCTTATGTTCACTTACTTTCCTAATTTAATGTAGCATTTGCTGGTATTMCGAGTATTTTACACAGATGTCACTTCAGATTCCCCTTTTTGAAGAGAAAAAAAGGAGGATTTGCCAAAGTTCCCTGTAAAAAAAAAATAAAAAATAGAAGGCTTTCTAAAAATGAAATTTTAAAGTCTGATAATCTCTCTGGTAATTCTCCTTTTTCTGTTACATTGCTTTATAGGCCAGAACTATGAAGCTATGAATTTTATAAGTCAGTTACCATAATGTCATTTCTAGTAAAGGTGTGACTTGACAGATTTTAACACTAAAACCAGGAATTTTGGGTTTTTTTGCTGGCTTACAAATTCTGGAGTTAAAGCACTTACAAGAAGAACAAATTTATAAAGTCAATACAAACCTTAAATCATAATACACTAAGCTGATCTCTGCTGCTACAGTCATATCACTTTAGTTCTTTTGAAGGTGCAATTTTAACAATGATCAAATGAATATTAAGATATTCAACTTCTCATCACCAAAAAAATAGGGTTTTTTTTTTAGTCTAGAATCAGGAAAAAAAAGTATATTGAAGGTTTTTGACATWAAAATTTAAAAACAAAGTGAAATATTCAAAAACTATTTTTACAATTAATACGTGAGGTTAAATTATATATTTGAAAACTTTACCTCTAGCATAACGGGCTATTAGGTTTTTCTACAATTATGGCATTCTTGCGGTAACATCAATCCATCACTAAAAATGCATTAATTAATATAGCATGTAAATATTCCCTGCCATTTTAATTTTTTTTTATTACAATGTCAGATAAAGAACATTCTAATAATGACAAATGAATATTTGGATTTTTTTTTCTTTTTCTGTGTTTTAAATTCTAGGAACTTGTGTGCTTTCCTTAAGTGTCTATTTACATTGGTAGTTGCATTCATGGAACATATTTACTGAATTAAATGCAATTTAAGTATTTATTATAATAAGATAATTTAATAATAAAATTATTAAATGCAATTTTTAATTATTGTTTCAGTGAATCCTCAATCAATGGACCAAAATGGGCCCTTTGAGGAGGAAATGTGTGTAACTTACCTTGCATTTTTATTCTCCAGTGAAATTATTCAGGTCCTTGAATGACCTATTTCTCTCTGTTGGCTGTAAATTCTGCACAGGTTTACATGTACATAGTTACGTGGTACAGATCTATTCTAGGCAGTAGAATGTTATCTGATTCTCCATGAATTATATTTTGTAGTAAATTTGGGGTTTTTTCTTTAATTCAATAAAACTGCATTTATTTATAAAACAAAATCCTTATTTTGGTATTTTTTATTATTAAATAAGTTATTTAAAACTAGTTGAAGTGAAAGAGATTACTTCCACCATTTCTYCTTTTCYCAAAAAKTTTCTMAAAACTATTCCTCATGTATTAACASAARAATAACWCYTAAGTGCTTATTCTGCCAGTATAAGTGCACTTTTTTATAAGAACTATTTTTCTATATGTTTGCTTGCATCTAGTTGACATTAACATGACAAAGATATTTGAAATTCCACAGTTCAGGAAGTAATAATAGTAAACAATTTGTGAAGGTTCATAACATCCAGGATATTTCACGTTTTATTGAAACAWCTACCTGATAAAACTAAAATTTTTATTATTCAAGCCATACAGAAGAATTAATTCAGGAATTAATTTAGCTGCACATGGCCATGCTGCATTATAATATACTACATTCAGGCTTAAAGATGTTTTGATGAGATGGATTGATAGTTTCTAAAGTGAAACAATTATGAAACCCCAACAGAAATGCAGATCATTACCTAAACATTTGAAAAATAATTTGCACTTGCACTGCACATATATGGTTTCATTTTTAAAGCTCTTTGAAATCTTACAATTTCTGAAGCACTAATTCAGGCATTTGCTCTGCATTGAACAGCTTACAAACCCCAGGAGTTCCTAACTCCCTTCACTCTTAAGGCTACTGTATTTCATTTAGCCTCATTATTTTCAATTACATGGCCTAAAAGGGATTTCCAACATGACACRTGGGAAGAAATGGACACAGCTCCTATAACTTTGAGCGTATAAAGGGCATATAAGTGTTATTTGSTTGATGTTACACTGCAAAGACGGATGGTGGTGGGATATCTTGTATCTGAATGGTTAGTAAGCGTCAAAATTATCTTCCATTTCCCATCTGTTTCTGTTTAAATTTGCAGATGTATTAGCACAACTCCAAAGCGTGCCTTGTTATTTTGACCCATTGCACTGTAATTTACATGAATGGGGAACAGAAAGAAGCTTCAATCAATAACTGGAATCAAAACAACCATGAAAATCTGGATCCAGATGCTCTTCACTCGATTGCTGCAGAATAAACTCATCCACATACAATTAGCCTCCAGATTTAAATATTTTTCTCTTTAGATCCATTTTGAATTATCCTTCAAATAGGTATACCAGTCAGACATCAGGAATTACTCTGAAAATCCACCTTTACACTGGGCCTGTATGCRACTTTTTTAATGATGTTTGTGCTCGATTGGACCCAAGTTTGTACAGTTATGAGTTTGTAGTAAAAATAAGTAAAGCTTGTTAATAATTCACACCATGTGGACTGAAAGAAAGTTCCCTAAAAAAATAAAGCACTCTTGTCTCAGTTTCATAATATGAACAGGGATAAAAGCAGTAGCAAAATAAGCAAATATGTTTCCAATTGTGACCTTTAGCAATAAGTAAAAGGCGGATGAGGTAAACCACTAATGAAACCAGTAGATTCTGGAACAATGGCTAGTTTCTACATTAGCTTTCTGTATGTGTTGATTGAATTAGGGGTTCATCAAGCCTTTCTTCTGAATTGTCATTTGGCTTTTTCTATGGTCAACTAACCTCAGACTGCTGCAGATTTACATACATTTCACAGGTAAAACTCTTTATTAAGCTTGGAATTTAACCAACCTGTGCATTACTGTATTTGTATGTCACTCCAAAATATCTGTTAGTGAGTTTGAAAATATTTGTATCTTCATTTTCCAAAATAAAATGTGTCAGGCAACTCTCTTCAGCTTACTGACACAGGAGCATTGACTTCAGGCATGAGGACAGATTTTTCCAGATCCTGTCTATCGAGTCAGGATCTAGATTCTGAATGTCTCCAGAAAAAAAAACATAGATTTACACAGTCTGCAACATTAAAGCAACTGACTGTTTTACTGCAGAGATACTTGAAAAAGAAAGGAGACAAAAAAAGCAAAAACCCCCAACCCTGTGGGTCTACATAGTGTTTACTTATACATGTAAGTATATGAGTATATAAATACATATATACATACACATGCACATGTATAAATGTGTATATGTAAATCCTCACACTCTTTAAAGACTAAAATGAAATAGTCTTTAACATAGTGCTTTTGTTGGTGTCAAGCAAGAAAGTTGCTCCAGCCTTCATGAAAGATGATTTGACATTGACCCTTTCCTGGCAAACTCTTTTGTGTTAGCAAGTTGGCATTTCCTGAAGAAATGTTTTCATAAGGTTTCCAGTTAGAACACCAAACTGTGTTACAGGTTATAGCCACAATTCTTACCAATTTCAGCAGGAGCTGGAAGTGTCCATCTATACACTCAAGAATGGAGAAATAAAAGTGATGGAATTTTGTAATTTACTTTTGTTGCACATGTAGCCCTCCTGCCAGSTGTTAGCAGTAGTAACCAGGACAGGGTTCAATAACATGTCTAAAGGACTCCCTCTAAAATAAATATAAATGGTGGCTTGGTCCCTCACCTAACATACCAACATTTAGGAATTCAATAATTTATCCCTTTACAGGTGTTCCTTCTCCCATTGCAAAAATGCAGGAGTTCTGAGAATATGAAACCACAAAAAAACTTTTATTTGGGAAAATACARTAAGTATGCAGTTTCAAAAAGTAAGGAAAGCCCATGAAGCATGTTGGGGGTATAATCAGCTTCACAGTTCCATCTGTTAGTCACGCAGCTCTTTATGTTGTAACACTCYCAATGGCAGAATGACCAAACATCAGCTGGGACCTCAGCTGACATTACTCCACAACACTYGGTCTTTATCAAAGATCAGCACTACTCTTGTCATGGTACCAATTTGGGTTTTTTGTTTATTTCTTTGAGAATTTGTTTGAACTTTATTTGGTTTGGGTTGGGTATTTTTTGTTGTTTAGGTTGGTTGGTTGGTTGGTTTGTTGTGTTTTTTTTTGGTTGTTTGGGTTTTTTCTTTTTGTTGTTGTTGTTGTGGGTTTTTTTTTTTTTTTTTTTTTTTTTTTTTTTTTTTTTTTTGCTGTTGCTTGTTTTGTTTTTGTTTTGTTTTGTTTTAAATACAAAAGCAGGACATGGACCTGCTGGAACAAGTCCAGAGGAGGCCACGTAGATGATCAGAGGACTGCAGCACCTCTACTATGAAGACAGGCCAAGGGAACGAGGTGATCTTTAAGTTCCCTTCCATCCCAAACAATTCTATGATTCYATGTCAAATATAAAATTTACTGTGTCAATTTTTGGTCTGTTGTAAATTCATATCTTAACAATATTGACCATTGAAGAGTATGTGCACCACTGCCAGAAATCCCTGCTAAAAAAAATCTCACATAAAGAAACAGATAATGACCAGCAGTTAAAACAGGAGAAATACTAGTTTCTGCATAAGAATTTGTTAAACTGTAAAATGGTTTTCTATTTTAGAGAATACAGATTAGCAGAATTTTCTTGCATTTCCTGATGGGATTTTTTAAAATTTCTGTTGTTTTTTCAAGCCTCCATTAATTTTCTGAAAAATGGACAAATTACTGTATAYTACAGTGGAAAAATTAAAATGAGAGAGCAGTAAAAAAATTAAGAAATAGAAAGCAGACATTTTGAGAAATTAAAAGTATCAGTCAAGAAATTCTAAAATAAGATTCAGTTAGACAAGAATTCTAATGCATGAAGGGAAAATTTATCAGACACTGCACTCACTTGAAAAGAAGTAATAATGAAATAGTACATTTCAAAGGTGTTTGAATCAGATAGGCATTCATGGCACAGCATGATGGCTTAGGTGGATGTGATATTGGTCTGTCTGGGAACTTCCCATTGCGTTTCCTTCAATATAAGTGATCAYACCGCAGCACAGGGACTATTCAAAAGGATGCAGACAAATTGGAAAGGACTTCACAGATGTGAAAGAAAATATATGAGGCCAGATGTTGATTAAGGAGTGTTGTGCTTTTGTTGGCTCACTTAAAAAATTAAATCCATACACWCACAGCGTAAATACATAAACACAAGGGGGAAAGAATTCTTGTTTGCTGAAATACAGGAAAGTACAGTTGAAAGTGCATTCAAAGGGAGTTAAAGATAAGAGGAACAGCAGGGAATATCTCTCAAACTCGAAGAATCTAGTGGGTGAGATGAAAGGATCTTTTCCACCTGAAATATTTAGAATATGCTTGCATGGAGGGAGGTAGTCTCACACCCCTGTGGTTTTATGAAGGAGAGAGTTTGGGAATTTTGGACCAAAGTTCTGTTCAATATAAGGATGCTGTTGTCGGATATGGACATCATTTAGGGAACTGGGTATTGTCCCAAGGTAGACTTGGAATGATTTTCCTACAGGCCGAAATTCTCTCACCCTTATTTATCCATCCTTGTGTGACATTGAATTTGTTGCCAGTGTGAAAACAGCGGATCCATTAATTATTATGATTTTTTTTTTTTATTTATACTCCTTTTATCAGCTAATGGGAGTGAGTGGGTTGCCATGTGAACCCTGATGGACATGTAATGCTGACACAGAAGTCCACGTGCTGTTTGCTATCAGCTATTATTGTTAAAGSTCCAGGAGACTGGATGGACTGTGGAGCTGGCCCTGGCCTGAAGTGATGTGAACTGAACATAGCAGGGAAAACTGCTGGTCCATAACCTGAGAAGTTGTTGAACATAGCAGATGGTAATGTAAGAGCTTTAGGAAAGCAGGAAACAGTACTGGAGGAAGGGCTTGCTCTCACAGGTGGTTCCAGGGGCATTCTGTGAGRAACAACCAAACTTCTGAGATAACTGAATTATGTCTGGGCTGGGTACTAACCCAGTCTTTGGGGGATAGTCCTGCATCTGATTGCCTCGCCCTTATTAGTGAAATGAATCAAATCTGCTCTTATGACCATATCACAAGAGTTGAATTTGTTTCCATGGTCAGAAAGCCTGAGGTACTGGGGGCAACTTTCCTGAAGTGTTTTCAACATGATGGTGCCCATTACAGTCTCCCTGATATCTATTCTCTGCTCTCTCACACTTATCAGTGCAGGAGACTAAATTAAAACTATATCTTTTCTATTACCAAATAAATACAACCTAAACATGAGTTGGAAGTCACAACATGGAAGACTGAATCCACCCTCAATTTCCAAACATCCTTGAGGATTTAGAACTTGTGATTTTAATATAACAGTWTTAGAAACATTTACAAGTGTGTTGTCTACAAAATAGTGCCAGTGAGTATTGTAGCAGTAAGAAGAATAATAACAACAGCAACAGCAATAGCAATAAAAACCTAAATTAATTGAAGCATTAGCCACCAGTGATCACATAAATATAAAGAAGAAAATTYAAGAGAGCAGTAGCTCAGAGGTAAGAATTAAAAGGGTTAAATCACTAAGACAGCAGAGACCCTCATTTGATCATGCTTGTCTTTCACCACTGTCCATCAACAATTTAATCTGAAAGGCTGATACACACATTTGCACCTCACTCAGAGTTATTAGGCTGCTCTGGGAAGTCTGGTTAAGCAGAGTATGGCTGTCACAGAAGTTTTTATATGACTGACTGACATTTATACCTAGCATRTCCCACAGGCTTTATAAAGAACGCTCTTTAGTGCCAGTAATGTTACATCTTGGTGGGTGAACATGATACAGCCATGGTGAAAAAGAGAAATAGATTAAACCACAACTTTGGAAATTGAATCTTATTTTCCTGGAAAGAATTTTTTTTTTTGTCCTGGGAAGAATAGTTTTCCTGTTTTTTATTTCTTTCTTTTTTCCCCCTTAAGTAGAATAAAAAATGTGCTGAGTTCTTAAACTTCCATCTGAAACCACATCATAGCTGAGCAGAAGCAACCTTGTTTTTATCAAGATTTGATCTTAAGCAATCAGGGGAGATATCTGGATTACTGATCAGAGCTACTCCATTGCTCAGCATAACACATTTCTCTGTCTTCCATTTTGTAGTTCTTGGCCTTCATCCAACTTGAAAGTAAACCATCCTGAAACGATTCCTTTTCTTTTTCTTTTCTTTTTTTTTCCCCCCCTTTTTTTAAGAAGATACAAGCTGCGTGAATGTATAGTAAGAAACATGGCATTATTTTAGAATTACCTCCATGTTCCTGGGTCTGCATTCTTAAAGGAATGCCAGTAATAGTCTAATGGTATAATGCAAACTCCTTGATATCTGTGGGGATCTTTCYTCTGAGTACATTAAGCCTTAAATCAATCCCATTGGAGAAAAGTGCCTGCCTACATTTATGCCTAGTCACAGTTTCCTAAATGCTGCCTTTGCTTTTGAAAATATGTAAAAAGGCTGGTTTGGGAGGTGGAGGTTTGTCTGGATGCCATTCTGTTACAGACAAAGCCAGGAAAATCCTGAATGAGCTCCAGGAAGAGCGAAATTTGCCAAGACACTCTCTGAAGCAGGAGGTTCCAATTTGTTTGGACACTAAGTAAAGTGCATGAGAGCTTCTGAGGAAGCAGGAAGAAGGGGAAAGAGAAAAGGATACTCTAGGATGAGTGAATACAATGTTKGTTCTTATCTCTTTGAACATTTTGGCTCTGTTAAACTGTAAAAGGGATCCTTTGCTGTGTTGATGGAGATACAGCCATTGAGGTGGTGGCATCTGTTGTGTRTCTTCACAGCCTGTTTTCAGAAAGAGAGGACAGATGCACTGACATCCCAAAACAACCCTGGATGTGATGTCTGGATAGTCTGGAGATGGATAATTACCACTTAATTATCAGGGTGAATTTTGCCTGCAGTAGGTTTAGAGGCCATGGAACAGCATGGATTGAGTGCTCCAGGCAGGTAGGGCAGGAACGTTGGAGAAGGGACAAGGAATATGTTGACTTCTGAGGCTTTCTCATCTAAACATTTGTGTCTGAGTCCGTATGTTTTAATTGACAATAATTCATATTAGGCATTTCAGCTCATATATATTTTTCTTCAAATAGCCACCTAATCTGAATTTAACCTTGATGTGTTTGTATTATTCTAGTATTTCTTTTATCTAGACACAATGAATTTTTCACTAAAAGGAGCCGAGCCTGCAGAAATAAATATAAGATGTTACRAACTCCAGATAGAATATACACACAATCTAGTTTGCAATAAATTGTCATTTTCAGGAGGGTTAAGAACAGAGCTTCAAGATTTTCAAGTGTTTTGGCATATTCTTCAGTGATTTTTCTCAAGGGAAGTGTCCATATGAGAGATTTTGTGTCCTGTCTTCATTTTGAAGATTTTAAGACAATTTGTGTGAATCTAAATATGGAAAATAATAGCTGCAGAGAAGTCAAATGTTATGGCTRATCTCTTGAGGTTCTTTCAACACCAAAGGTAGAGTTCTCAGCTCTAGATTCAAGAGGAAGTAGTGTGTGTGMAAATAATTTGGAAGATAGAGGAATAGAGAAAAAGATATCAGTGAGTAAGAAATTGAAGATTTAAAGCTTGAGTAGAATCATGGAAATATGGGAGCATGAAACAGATACAAAAGGAAGGAAAGAAGTGATAAGGGACTACATTAGTCGGAATTGGAACTTGCATTTTAAACCTGACTGATGTCATATAATAACAACAATGTAAGAGATCTCAGAAATGAGCAYAGTCTAGAGATTACTCAGTTAGAAAAGAAAACAAAAGGCTGATGCAGGGCTCCAGCCCATGAAGATGTGGTGAGGTCTGAGCAGAGGAGATGAATCTGAGCCCATTCAGTTAAACCACCAACTCCTCCTGGAGCCAGAGCTGAATTTGAAAAGGATTCCAAACCACAAGTTTTTTCATTTTGGTTCCAAAATAAGATCTGGCAACTCTCAACAGGAAAGGATTTATTTTCTTCACTACCCCCAACCAGGGAAAAGTCAAAATGTGAGAGTAGAGTGGGGGATGTTGAAGGAGAGTTGGTCAGTAGAAAAACAGAAAATAATTTGGTGGAAACTGCAAATAGAAAGGGTCAAAATGAGAAACCTCTATGGGAACCCAGGCAGWAATACACCACTAAATTATGAATGGAGAGAGAGAGGCAAATGTTATTTTAAAGAGACTGAACTTCCTGTGCTTTCAAGTTGTGGTCATAGCAAAATCTGGACTTACTAAATAGGTTGCATTTGCCTTGTAGGGTTCCGTGACATAAATTAAATGACACATGTAAAATGCCACTCTGAAATGTGAAATTATTGTAGAATGAKAATTTGAACAATGAGAAACAGCTTCTGCTTCCACTTGAAATTTCCTGTGCAAAAAGGCCTCAAGATTTGTTTCTTTTTACAACAGTTACATRTAAATAGGCCAAAGTGTCTTAATCAAAGTTTCTTGCTCCATAAACTTCAGCAGCTTCACATATGCAAAATTTTTAAGAAGGRTTAAGGAAGGATTATACATTATGATTTTATTTACAGAAATACTGATATTATTACTTAAAGGACCAAAAGAATTTTYCCCTGATAACATCAAAGAAGTGGATCTTCAAAGAGACAGAGAATTCCTATATGTAGTGAAAGTGAAAAAAATCCCAATTCTTAGCTAGCAGAGCTATGCTAATTTAAGAYAGTCAAGAGCTGGACATTAATTTCTCTCCTTTTTTAGTTTTCTCTCCTGTAAGAATTACGGAAAGCATTACTGTTAAAAAATACATAAACTCTTACTGAAGTATGCATTTTGTGAAAWGTGGAAGCTTGTGGAAGTCCCACCTTGTAATATAATAATAAAAACTACTGCTTGTCCTGCATTTGCTACCCATAAATYCCCAACCACCTTCTTGGAGGACAGTATCATTGCCTTTTGACAGATGGTGAGACTAYGGAGTAATAAAATAAAGCAAGATCACCCCAAAAGAACAGCAACTCCCACTGCTCGTCCAGTTCAGGAGTCGTGTCAGAAAAAAATACAGAGGCAAGGCTGTGGGGGTGATCTGAAGCTTTCTTGTCTGCAGAATTATTTCTGCAAAATTTGTGGTGGAGATAGTGTTATGTGTAAGTTTGGACTGAGAGAAAAGGCTCTGCTCCTCTATGCAGACTAGACCTATCCTGTTAGTCTGGATTTYAACCACTTTCACAGAAAAGAAATATGATTAACAGGGGCTACTGAAGGAGGAGGAGCAGGAGGATTAAATGCATGAATCTTAATACATACTAACATGCTTTGTGCACGTTTTGACTCTGAAAGCTGAGCTTTTGGTTTCTTGATRCAACTGGTTTGTGGCAGGAGCTGAGCAAGTGACGTTTATCAGCACTGCTAAGAAGCCCAGCAATAAGTCACTACAGAAATATTTATTACCTACCGGCAACCRCTGGTAATTGCTGAAAAAACAACCTGAAAGACACGTCTACGCTCTTGCTGGAACGACTCACCATGATGTAATTCCCCAAGCACCTCCACTAGGAGACAGYAGTAAAAACTTATGAACATGTTCTCCCTGTTAACATTCTTTCCTTCTCTCTTTAATATAGATGAAAAAAGAGGRAAAAATCAATGTGCACCCGTAAATTCACTACAAAACAAAATCAGTTGCTTTAAGTGGGCACAGCACTGCACAAGTACATGTAAGAAAGTCCCAAAGTCTGTAAGATTACTTCATTTTTTGACATTCTGTTGTCAAAGAGTTTAATTCACAAATATTTTCCTCATTAATGTTTAAAGACATCAGAATTTTATTACCAGTTCTGTAATTGCTGTCACTGTCAAGCTGATAGAAAAGCTACTGATGAAAGAATACTATGTTCCTGTTTTGGGCAATATTCACCCAGTATTTGAGAAAGCTCTGAAGAAATTAACACTTTTTTTTTTGCAGCAGTAAGAAATGACAAAGACTTGAGGCTTTTTGAGATGCTGCTCTCCACTTTCTGCAGCCCATYGTTCCTCCCTTCAGCCCCATTCAGGAGAGAGAGCAAGGACACCTCCAGGTTCAGAACTGCCAAAATATCAGATTGGCCAACATTTGAGCAAAATCACAAAAAAACCTGGTCTGTTACCTCTCAGAGGCAAACTTCTCTCCTAACAGGGCAAGAAGCCTTTAATTACCATTCCTCCCCCTCCTCACCCCCACAGCACACTCMGCAATTCCCAACTCATCTGGCTAGTTTCAAACCCATATTTCCACCAACTGGTTAGTTTTGTTCTATTAGCCCTCAGACCGTTTAAACCATCTGGTTTTCCTCTGGCATGTCCTAGACCCCTGACCTGAGTGCTCTCTGCATTTGATGTTGGTCCATGTCTGAAGGAACTGTTTTTAGAGGTGACAATCCCAATTTCACTCACTGCAGTGGGCATGATCCCAGACCACGCTGTGTGGTTACATGAGCATCTCCACCACCTCCTGCCACATTTGAGCCAGGGTTATACAATCCCTGCTACACGTGGTGCACCAATAGGGACGTTTTGTAACCACAAAAGAACCTTGAGTTCCAGTGCATTTTATGTCTCCTACGCTGTTTAACTAACTACAAAACTGTGATATTTTTTCCAGGAACAGCTTCACAATAGAGTGTGCCTGGGTTTGATTTCTAGGGATTCTTGCTAAAATTCCTATGTGACATCATCTCAGGCCCTCACCCAGAAACCTGGGAAAATAAATTGCCCTGTCTGGGTGTCCAGAATAAGAAGCAGTTCCTCATTTAAAAACAATAAGTTTGCATAAAGAGAGTTTAAATGAACAAGAGTTTTATCAGGGGGAGAGGCCTTCTAAAACATTACCTTGGGATACTTAAGTAATTACCAGAAGGTGAGTTTGCTGTCCCCAAGGCCCAGCCCTGGCCCTGAACTCTTCCTACAGCAGCAAGGGGTGGTCAAGGTTACRGGCACTGTCCTCCCCCCTTCAGTTACATCCAACTCACACAACTCATTATCCAGGCTCAAAATCCAATTTGAGGGCAGTTTAAATCTTCTGGCCCAAGCCAGAGGCAATCAGTTTGTGGTAGTGTGTGGGCTGCAAGGGATCCTCAAAGGCAGGTTATTGCATCCTAGGCAGCTTAGGAGTAGGCAGGGGGTGGGATGAATTGTTCTGGCAATGTTGACTTTTCCCCCCTGACATTAAATTTTCCCTCCATTACAACTTTTTRCATCCTTCTCTCCATGAGTTCATCTCTTCTGAAAAAACACACAGCTTTGCTGGACACAGATGCATTTATTCAACGTGTAACCTGAAATTCAGGCGCTGCTGGATTGATCTGATCAAATACCCAGATGTGGCAGAGAGATGGGTYTCACAGGCTTTGTCCAGCATGGGTTTCAGGGAGTGACCATCAAGCCTAGAAGGCTCCATTCCCTTAAGAGTTGTGTCACTTCTGTGAGCTTTTCTACCCATCCCCAATAAAAGGACCAGGCTTTTCTGTCCAGAGAGGAGGTGTCAGTGAAATCCATCAACTGGCAACTGCATTCCACAACCAAACCATTGAACTTCTTTTACTTGCCACCCCATCTCCTCTTGCCTTCTCATCACAACCACATTTTGCCATTCTGCCTTGCAATACCAATGTCCAATTAAAAATTCTTGAGAATTTTTAGATAGAAATCAGAGACATCTCATGGGAAATATTGACCGAATATTAGGGTTTTTTTTAAACAAGATATTTGAACCATTTAGTTTTCAGTGAGGCAGCTGTAACCTGAAGTGTTTCACTAAAGGGAGGATATGGACCCAGTTTCTAAAAAAAAATTCTCTTTTTTTTTTTTTTTTTCTTCTTTTTTTCTTCTGCTTATATTTTTTGTGCAGAAGGCATTTTCTATGTCCTGTAACACAGGTAAATCTCAGTGTAATCATATGTGAAGGAAAAGCCGTTTTGTAACCCAGGAGAAAATCAAAATGGGAAAATCAAAGGCTTTTTTGCCAAAAAAGAAAAAAGTGAAAATATTTCCATGCAAGGTCACAGTTACCTAAATAAATCACAGCCAGCTTCACACTCCAGACTGTATTTATATTTTGAGCCAGGGAACATCTGTTTAATAGTGGGTGGTCATGTAACAGTTTCATAGACAACAGGGCCATCCGAATACTCTTGGAGATGTCAGAAGGGGACTTATCCTGAAGTTAGTGAGCTGTAAATGGGAGGAAAGTAGGTCCCAYTATTCTGAAAGTTTGTCTTTTCAGAAGCCAAGTAAAAATGCATGCTAGTAACTACATGGCAAAAACCAGATTGTCCAGAAAAAAATCTTACTTAAAATGCAAAGTACAAACCAGAACCCCACAGCAGTTCCTCAATAACAGCTACAGTATTTTGTGTATAAATACATGAGAAAGGCTCAAGATATGTCAATGGCATCCCAAGGCAGCAGAGTGCTCTCCCAGTGTCTCCCAATGGCTGGATGAGGTGCACAGGGAAGGTGCAGATCCTGATAGTTTTATCTATACCAAGGTAAAGTCAGTCACCTTGGTAAAGAGCTAGCACAGAAAATGAACACTACATAATTTTGGATGTCCTGAGACTGAGAGCACAGGTATTACTGGAGCTAAACATTATTACTGTCCCCAATCTGTCACCCACAGTCTGCTGCCACTTGTGAGCACATCCTACTTCACTGACTATTGAGGGACTTTAGGGAAACCTTTCCACAGCTCCCAAGGATCAACAATTGTGAGATGGCACAGGCAGCAGAAGAAGAGGTCATTGTTGAACACTTCCTTCTGGGCATCAAAATGAGGCACCTCATTTATTTGTCATATTATGCATCTTCTTTCATTTAGAATTTTTCCCTGAAAGTGTACGTCTGCTTATTTCACTTTAGGAGGTCAGAGAAGGCAGGGAAAAGGCAAAAGTTATGCCTGTAATAGATCTGCCTTTCACATTATAATATTTCTGCTGAAATCCTCTTCTGGAATATAAATATCCTGATCCTTGGTCCAGTCCTTTTTCCTCATGAAGGCACCAAATCCATCCCTGCATCCTGTCACAGATGGTATGTATTTTTCTGTCTTTGATTAAACAGTCTGTGGTAAACAGAAAAAGTGATATTTTCCATCACTGTTACCTCAGGTGAGTGTATCTTTCCCATGATAAATCTGAGCCAGGGAATCCTTTCCTATCTCACCCAAAGTGCAGGCATTTAAAGTGYTTAATTGCAGATAACTTGTTGGTATTAATTGGAAAGTAGGGTTCTGTATTAAAATCATTTTTGCTGCCTTGAAGATTGGAAGTCTATTTTGTACAAGGCTACTCTGCCAGAAGTCTAAGAAACTGCTTCAAGACAGAAGATGAACCCTTCACTTTCCAAGAATCCCAGAAATGTAGGCATGAAAAGGACAAAAACTCTTCAGGGTCGTGTGGCCTGAGATATTCTGCTACYGTCAGACTCAGAACTGAAGATTTTTGATGAACTTTAAATGTAGATGTCTTCTAACTTTAGGTACAGGCTACTTTCACATATGCATTTTAAGGCTCATTAATCCCTAACTCTTAATTTCTTTTGTGTTACTAAGAAACTGCATTGAGAGAAAAGAACATGCCAACAATCTACCTTCCTAAACTGAGGGAGCAATGAAAAAACACACACTTGTGAAACAATTTTACAGTGTGGAAATAAAAAAAAGAAACTGTGCTATGAAAAGAAAAATATTTGTCCAWTTTTTTATGCTTCCTTTGCTGTTTYAGTTACCTGGATATGAATGGGCCTTATTGAAAAATTAATAACAAGAGCTTAGATGGGAAATATCCATAGGATTTTGTATATAAACCACTCTTGTCTAAAGGTCCTGATAAAACAGCTGGTAGATATTAAGGACCAGCATTCCCTATACACAATAAATAAGTACTATAGTATCYTACATTGGTATCCTGGAATACTGTAGTAGTATTGTTTAGGGCTGCATGAGGATAATCTCAGTTCTAATAAGGCATCATAACTGTATTGATCAATGCTGATTTAAACCAGTTGTGTATCAGACAAATGGGAGAGGGGGATTTGCCTTGGTTAATTCAAATATGATATGCCACAATAATCAGCAGGAACAAGATGAAATTTGCTCAAGCTCTTTTAGATATTTCCATGGTCTCAGACTTGCTGCCTTCTTGCAGTGCCTATTTCTCACCTTTGACCATGAAGATATCCCAGGGCTATCAGCTCAAATSCAGGCATCTGCACTGTGGGATGTTTCRCTGTTAGTGGGAAAAAATGAAGTAKAGAGTCACTGAGGGARTAGTATCAGACTCATCATTTCTGAGTAGAAGTCCAGCAAAGAGTGGATAAGCATTATTTAAGTTCTTCTTAAACCTCAAGGTAGACAGCCAGCACGCACATGAGCTCACACATGGGAGCTGTGAGCTTGAGCTCATTTCAGTACTGTACAAGTAGCCCTTCTCGCCTGTCTGCGGAGGAGTTTAACGTGTGCTATTACAAACCATTGTTGTGATAACRGGGATTCTCCAACCATCTGCTGCGGCCAAGTTTCAATAACCTGGGAGAGKCCACGTGACAAAATCACCCCTGACACATACTGGTGTGGTTATACTGGGGCTGATTTTGGCCCGATGCRTGTCAGACAGAAGTTTGTAATAAGGTTTCCTTGTTCACTTCTCTGACAATCTGCTTCAACCATTCTCAGAAATAACTGCTAAYGGCAGATTCACTCCCACTGTTCAGCTTCTCCTTTTCTTTTAAACTGAACCAGACGTGAGAGACAATGTAAAAACCCTCAAAGTAACTCTAATCCATTTCCAAAAGATGCTTTAGATTGTACAGTAGCCCAGGATTCTGTTTTGAATAAACCCATGTTCATGCTCTTTGCGACTGAGTATTTCTAATGTAAGTGCCTGCAAGGAGGAGGAGGAGGGGAGAGAGGTTCATTAATAATCATGATGGTTTCAGCATTGTTGCATAACTCAGTCAATCTGCTCATCCACTGGGCTTTATCAGGTTTGTTTTATTGCAGTTTGCTCGTGCCTGTGCCGTTCCCATTTTGGGGAGTTGTAGTTCCTGGGAGCTTTCATGCTATCCCCACTTCCAAGTGCCGTAAAGCGGAGGCCTGCTGTTTTAATCACGCCTCTCTTTCTCCAATGTTGTTTGCGCCCTGGTACAACCCATCTGCCTCGAATCGAGTGCTCCACTGGGGCTGCACACATCTGCCAGCCAGACTACCTTCGTACACAATTACTCAATCCACCGTAAGGCTCTTTAATAGGAAACAAGTGTGACAACGGCAAGCCTTTTTTCTCTCTCTCTCTCTCTCTCTCTCTCTTTCCCTCTCTCCCCCCCTCTCTTTTTTTTTTTTTCTTCCCTTTCAACCACATAGTCAAACCTCCCTAATAGAGATGAAGCTTGATAGATCCACCCAGGTGTAGGTGAAATGGTAGAGCCTCAAGCATAATACATGCCGTGCTCTTGTGCTGAAGTTCAGCCCCGTGTCCTGAAGGGTTGTCTGGCAGCACAGAGATGGGTTGCTCTTTGCACAGTTAAAAAGTCAATGTGCTTCCTCCAGCTCACATGTATGACTAATTTAGAAAGCAACCTGGATCTAGGTGAGCGCTGCAGAACTGCCTCTTCACTTCAGTGCACGGACAAAGCACAGCACACAGTAAGTGGAAAATTTGTATTTACTTGTTTTACTTGGGAATTAATTAACTGTGTTTACTTTTGAGGGAATCCTCTAAAGGCTGGTGCAGAAATGAAGCAGAATAATGTTTGCATGCAGAATCCCTTGTGTATATCTTCCTGTTTCATTTCACACTGTGTCCTTGTCCTGCCACTTCAGCCTGATAACTCAGACCATACAGCTGGGCTGAAGCAACTTTCTTATGCAAAACTGAGCTGTGCAATGCTATCGGTAACATGTGGGTCTATTTCTCTGTAAAGGTATGTGTCTGTACAATATGTGATTGCTGAGCAGAAGAAGGGTTTAATCAGTTTTATTTAAAAATATATAAATTAAAATGTTTAAAGGAAGAAAGTAAAATACTCTTTTTTTTTACTAGTTTTTGTCTTTTTTTTTGTGGGATGGTGGGGTGATGAGGGAAAGGAGGAAACAAGAGGGAAGTCATTTAATGTGAAAAAGAAAGCTGCATTATTTTGTTTACCTAACCATTATTTCAAACATACTGAGAATGTTGCCAAACTATAAACTCACAAACTGTATCAACTACAGTGATAGTAAACCTCGAAACAAGAAGAGAAGTTTGCTTGTCTAAAATGCGAGAGGCATATTAGAACCAGATGTACAGAATCTCAACTTTGAATGCTCAGTCTTTCATGCTTGGTTTAAAGCAGCCTTAAAATTGCCTTTACTTTCCATTTACAACTTTGGATTCGCTGTTAAACTGTTCTTGAACTTGAAGTCAAGATTTGATCTTAGCACACACATATTATTCGAGCCTCCTACCAGAGATTTACTTTGCTTTTGGGAGTCTGTTTACTACTGTACTGTATATCCTGAAGGACATTAACAAGCTTTCTGTGGTGGACTTTCAGGTGGAATGTAAAATGTAAAAGAATGTGTCCGTTGCTTACACAGAATGTTCTCTCCAAGAAATAAACACATGCCTTATAAAAGGGATTTGCCAGCACCTCAAGTAGATGATGATGCACTATAAGAATGCATACAAATATGTCTGAATTTATTTTCTGGAGGATCCAATGAGATGACACTTCTCACTTTAGACTTAATTTATTCTGAAATATTACTCAGGTTGGAGGCTGTTGTCAACACTGGAAGTGGAGAAATGAGTCTGCAYGGTTATGCCTATAAATGCTTTGAGTAGTGTTCCTTTCTGCAGGAGAGTTATTTTCTTTGCTCTTGGACAGACAAGTATATATGGTTCTTTTAATTAGCCATGGCTTAAGGCTGCTAAAGTTATCCTTTGTGCATGATAGCCATTAGCCTGATGTGCTGCTGAAAACATGCAGCCTGTTAACACCAGGATTCTAAATACGGCAATTTAAAAGTTGAAAGATTAGGAAGGTAAAACAACCATTCAAGAGGAAATATTTAGACCTGTAGCTGCTGGCATCAGGCAATGGWCAACGTCTACCCCCTACAGGGAGAGAATCTAATTTCATTGTCTCCCTCATTCATGAACACTGTAAGAGTYCCAACTCTTGCACTTGAGTACTGAAGTTATTCTCTGGCTCCAACAACTGCCTCGTATTGGCTGGGACAGACAGTGATTAATAGAAATAATTTTCAAAGAACTAATAAATAGCATAAGTAATAAACAGCAGTAGGCATTTTCTCTCTCTTAAACCGAACCCAGCAGAAAATGGCTTTTAGATTTTAAAAGACACAGTTAGCAGTGTTTTCTTTCACAGTTACTAAGTGCAAGAATGAGTTCTCAAAACATTCCTTCTCACCTTAAGTCAGATATATAACGTATGGTTCTTGAATGCAACTTTGCATCAAGCCATAGATAATACTGCCATGTAAACCATGGCCCTAGACATGGCAGTACAGCCACGAGGCTGCTCTCTAAGGCGTTTCAGGATAGGAAGACAAAAGGACAATGATGCTACCATCTTTCAAGTTTTGATTTATATAAACATACTTGACAATAGTTATCCCAGTTTGCTAGTTTATTTAATTCAAGAAAACTAAAAAAGCATCATGTGTCTTGMTCATACATGCTGTGTAGCCATTGGGCTTTAATGTAAGTTTTTAATTTAGACATTAGATATTTGCATTTATCYTGACCTCAGCTACAACTCATGATTGCAACCCAAGAGTTTTGGGTTTATGCATAAAYTTGACTGTCATTACCCTTACCCAAAAAAGAGCAAGGGTCTGAAATAAAAAATCCAGAGAGTAAAACATATGTTGTTCAACTAAATGTTGACCTAAGATCTAAGTTTATCTTTATTAAGTCTTGTGTTTAAATGGATGAATACAACCCTGGGTGCTTAGACAAAGACATTTGAGATTTTTTGCTGTATGAGTTCCATGGTCAAAAAAGAGCCCAATGGCAAATTGTCAGTTATATGTCAGATTTATAATGGAAGCATGGTGTCTAAACACAAGTTAATCATGGTAATAAAGAATTTATTAATTACTCAGCAGTCATTTTGAAAATTTTGTTAATAATCATAATCTTATCATAATGTTTACTAACAAAACCACTACAGTCAGAAATATTAACCACATCTTTTTTTTTTCTTTCTACAACCAACATTTCAGCAGAAAGCTTTAATTTTACTCCCACTTGCTAGTGTAGTGGAAGCTATAGGTATTGTATGACACAATGAATCCTRTTTTATCTTCTTTGATACTATTACTCATGGCTGCTAAAGATTTAATGAGTCTTAAACTGAAAAAGATGTAGAAAAAGTGCTTATAGGCATAACAATGTGTTACTGATGAGCATCAAAAGATTACCAGGACATTAGCTAGGGTTACAGGAAAACCTCAAATAATGTATGTCCCACAAATCCAAAATATTTTCCATAAGCAATCACTGATGAAAGTTTCTCTTCATCTCTATTATTATTCTTCATACAGAACATAAATTCTAAGATAGCTCAGATCTTTTTTTTGCTGARTGCAATGTGCAGCAGGACTAGTGAGCAAGAATGGCTAGTGCTGTTAACATTAAAATCACACCAATTGTTTGCACCAATGAGCTGCAAACTTTACTACAAATTTTACTTTCCAAAGTCTTGGTTGCTTCTGTGAATCTATGTAGAAGTGGACCCAGTTTGATTTTCATTCTTCTTACATTAAATATCAATGCTGATTTGATGCATGAGCTGCTACTTAAGAGGGCATTTTGGGCACTGCCATGGAAACMAAGACTTTGATCTAGAAAGCTTAAGTCCAGTGATAATTAGGGTTTGGTAGTGAATGTCTGACACATACTTTTAAAATAAGGTTTAATACCAMGTAGGTCTGATTTAAAGATAGACAAATATTTTAGGAATGTGGATACAATGAGATTTCTTGCTGATGTCTATACTAAAACTAAATCATCTCAAGTATGAAAAAAAGTTTTTCAAAATTTCTGGTGGATTCACACAATGTTGCATTTTGTGTCTTGCTTCTCAATATGAGCATGAAAGTCTTAAAATACCATAAAGCTGTTCTTTTTGCTTATTTAACTCATTGGTATCACAGTAAAGAGGTGTTGATTTGTTGATTGTTGATAAGTTTGCTCTTAATATATAGACTTGCAGATGTTCACATAAAGTGCTTGTATGAAATAATGCTGTCATCCTGATTTATAATTCTGATACTTTAGTACCAGTTCGTGAAGTGGTTTTTCTCATAATTAATGGTAGGTTGATCTTCAAAGGAGTTTAGATGCCAAAGCCAGCAGGTACAAATATTCAGGAATAATGGAAATTAAACCTTAGGAAGAAATAGAAAATAATGTTTTTTCTAGAGACAAGCTACACACTACCCTCTTTCTCCTCAGAGGCACYGGAGTGCAAATGTTACTAAAACAAACAGCAAAGGAGTGCATTTTAAGAGCARCATGCCTCTCTCCTTCTTCTAAAAATGTGAGTTCACTTGAAATGATTAATGGGAAAGGCTTTCTGAGGTTTTTTACTGCTGTTCTTTAAAGGGTGATAAAGATATATGAACCCCATGATATGCACAAATCCCATGCACAATGACTTCGAGTTTGATTCAGTAGCTTACACTCTGGTGTAAAACCTCAGAAAACAGTGGTAAGGAAACCATGAATCAAAAAAACTTATTTTTCATTATTTATTTTCCTGTAAATTTAAGAGAGAAAAAAAAATTTCAAGTAGTCTAGATTTTTTTATGTTTTGTTTTCCAAATCTTATTTTATATTTACTATTTTAAATTCAATTCAGGTGTTATCTCAGTTTCTTCCTTGGAGTTAACAGCAGGGCACAATTTTTATTTTGATTGGTTTTAAAGTAACACCAGCTTGAAGTTTTGTTACTCTGACAACTTTGAAATTAAAAAACCTGTAAAATTGGGACAAATTGGCCAATGATACTGCACAAAGGAAGGGCCAAGGTCAAAAATTAGTTGGTTACATTTCCAGAATGTTGTACTGGACTTAAAAAGCCACATGAATGTAAACCAGTCTTTGAAACATCCGCACAGAAAATTAATGTGGTGCATGTCACAGATGTGGGTCATACCTGYATAATAACATTAGTGTTACCCTCAAAATTTACATTGAATAAAATGAAAGACATTGTACAAGGTAATGTGATTTCCACAAGAAGTTGGGTTGTTGGTTTTTTTTTACCACAGTAGGTTTTCTTACAGTGCAAATACACCTTTACCTCTGGGGAACTGATACATGACACAGTTTTAGTAATGTTGTTTTTAGAATCATAGGCCTTATACATTCACATAAACAGATTTTCTTTTTAATGTTGTGACAATGTGAAGGGAAACTGTCCCCCTGTTTTTTCCAAGTCTTATTTTATAAAATTACTAAAGAGCTTACTTATTAATTAAATCTGAGTATATTTCTCTTCCGTAGTAACTCTTGGGTTTTACTGAGTGAGGGCAATGCCTGGCAGACTTATTCTCCGGGTAAAGATTCTGAAGAGGACAAAAGTCTCTCTGTAAGGACACAGAAGTTACAGACAAGGATGTCACCAACAATGCCACCTCTGTCCCACCCAGAGTGTTTCAGCTTCATCCCAAAAAGTTTTCCTAGTCCAACCTGCCCCAGCACAAAATGGGGTATTCACCTCTTGATCCCAGGCATCATGCTTTAAAAATATCATTTAAGTAGCTGRAATAAAGCCTTCTCAATATTTCACACAAATCAAGATGAAAACAAAAAAAATAATGATCATGCTTTAGGTTCATAGTACTGCCATGTKAATACCTCTGCCTCTCCAAGCCAAATAATAAGCAGAAAGGATATGAGCAGGGCCCAAAGGCAATGGTTTGCAGAGTTTTTTTGCTCTGTAGGGAAAAAAAAAAACATGTTTTGGTTTGTTTTGATCACTGAGACAAAAACTCATCCCTAACAAATCTTCCATTGCTTAATGCACAGCTGAAAACTGATACAGCACTATGGTGCGGATGGAGAAGGATCGGATAGAACAGAAGTGACAGATCATCACAATTCCAACTTTATTAGTGGAAAAGAGCCACCCTTAATTTAATAGAGATGGTGTTAATTTCCCTTTGATGAAATAGAGATTTGAGAAGGCTGTGCAGATGGCCAGCACTGCAGAGAACAGCTCTGTCAGGGCTCCTTGCACATCCACAAGGACACAGCACGCCAGCAAAGCTCGATGGTCCATGGATCAGCGCTTCCACCTCTTCACCAGCCAAATTTCCACCAGCTGATATACCAAACTGTATAGGGATATACCAAACTAAACATACCCTGCTTGTTATTTGATGGAACTTCTTGTGGTTCATCATTTGGGGCACGAGACACCCCACCAGGGTGACCTCAGTTGGCAGCTGTTCCAGCAGAGGAAAGATTTAATGCTGTGTCAAGTGAGCTGCTCTGTTTTTGCTGCTATGGCTCCCCTTACACCGAGTTTGAGGAGCATTAACAGGGTGTTGTGGGAGAGCAGACACAGCTGATGCTCGTGCAGGATTGGATCAGTGAAAAAAAACAGATAACTGCTGTCTCCAGAGGGAAATTTCTGCCAAAATACACACTGACTTCCATAGTGCTTGGATTTAACATACGGTTTTTATTTASCACCTTTATAAAGATTTACATCTATTTATACTTGCATTCATAAAAGAATACGTCAATCACACTTCACATAATTATATTCAAGATCTTGTAGGCTGAAAATTTATTTATTGTTAGCATTTATCAGCATTTTCATGACCAATCACAAATTTGATGAGGGTTGACAACAGCCATTTGCAGCAATTAATACAATCTCACAGAAAACACAGGTTTATGAACATGATAATCTCAAGTGTTTTGGATTTGTTTGGATTTAARAATGCCAGTGGCTACTTGTCAAACTTCATTTGTAAATCAAAACTCTTTTTCAGTTCTACACCTGCAAAACAAGTGTTCAAAACTTGTAAATTTCTTTATGGATATATATTCTTGGCCTTCAGATATAGTGGAAACAGTCCAAGACAATTTTTTATGGCTGAATTATAAACACCTGAAAAATGGAGTTTGAAATGAAAATGCTGACACAGCCTTAATTATTGCAGCATGAATGATTTTATTATACACTATCCACAGTGTCTATACATACAAAGTACATGCTCTAGTGTTCTAATATTTCATTTAAGAAAAAAGCAATTACTTAGCAGATGTAGAGASCTAAGCATAAATGGGCTAAAGCAATACCTTTATGCTGTTTGAAAACCTATATGGAATGTTATTACCACATAAAAGGGTTTATACTTTAGAAGACTCAAAGGTACAGAGAACCAGCTAAAGCAATAAACTGCTCTGGTGTACTTAATTAAAAAGCTTCATGTTACTGAAGTCAATTGAAAAACAGAAGGTTTGATTCTTTAAGGTAATTTTGTCCTTTTCTGTTAAGTGCTTATCAAGTGTTAWAGAATTAAATGCCGTCCCAGCAGTTTAAATTGAGAATAATTTGTTTTTCTTCTATTGAAGGCAATTCTTTATGCTGTCAACCTAGACACATGTAATAAAACGGGCAATGTGGATGTAATTGGGTGACATGGTTGGATTTAATTTACCTTTAATTAACCAGAATTGTAGAAGAAGCAGGGAAATCAGTATTGAGACATTTCAGAATTWTTTTTTTTWATGTGCATTTCTTTACATAAATCTGGAAAATTTTACAAAAAAGAACCCCACAAAACAAACTCAAATCAGAGAGGATTGTTAAAATATATTCCAAGTTTATAAACACAGAATGTCAAAGTGGATTTTGACTCAGTCATGTGAAAGACCAACCTCTGGACTGGATTTGCTAGTGAAACTAGAAGGCCTATGAGGAATAATGGATTTATATGARCTCCACACTCTTTTAGTGATGTTGTGCATGAATCATTTTAAAGATGTCAATACTTTTTTTTTCTGTTTTTTTTTCTTCATTTTTTCTTTCTAAAATGGTGGTACAATTTCATGAAAAAGACTTTCTGGGAAGTCTGAGGCTGGCTAGCATGCACTTTCTCAACAGATGAGTGTGGAATGTGTATGGCTGAATGAAGGTTCTTGTGGTTCCCTCTTTCTTGAGTGAGGTTTGCATKGTCCTTGGCATGGTTTGTGCTGTCAGGTGATGCCAGGAGCAGACAGAGAGCAGCAGTGCCCTGGGCCACACTCCCAGGACAGATTCTGGGGCCAAAAACCATGATCTGGGTGGTTTGGAGTCACCAAGCCAGGTYGGTGCTGTGCTCTGGGAACATCCACCTGGAAGGAGCTGCCAGCTCCCAAGGTTTACATGCAGTGTTCAGCACAGAGAGACAGAGCAGAAATCTTMACCTGTAAGAAAAAATAGGAATTAACACTGGAATTATTGCTGTTTCTATGTCTGCTGTCTGTGTTCAAAATTCTGCACTGTTTTACCCTCTATAACATGTAAATGGGATCTAAAATTCAGATAACACAGATGATAAAAGTGTTCACAGCACAGTTTGTCACTCAAAAGTATGTTTGGGTCCCATCTGGTTCCAGCATGGTTTTGCGTCTGGAGAGAAGTACAGAACAGGTATATTTTTAGCTACTTGGAAAGAAGGTGAAGAGCTTGGTGACAGTCAATTATAAAGGTGTTTAACCAAACTTATGGGATATAGGATTACATTCATTCTGAGTTCSTTCCTATTTCAGATCTGAGAGCCACAGTAGAATTAGAGCACTTGATAAAAAAATTTGAGATTGCTACAACAGGTAATTACCATTGCTGAATTACTGATTTTAATTTTTATGACTCCAGTTCCAACTCTTCATTTTTGCAGCAGTAGTGTCCATGTAATAATATCACAAAAAAAAATGTGATATTTTTAATAGATACTAGTCTCAGATTAATTTCTAGTTATATAGCCTCCTCTATACACTCACCAGAGTTAAGGGCTTCCACTGAATGATTAATCTTTTAGGTTGATGCTATTGCCCTCTGGACATAACTCTTTCCTTCCACTGAAAGACCAGTAGTAACTATGGAGGGACTCTGAAATACCCACTTCCAATCTGGAGATGCCTCTTTTAGGTGCCTAATGATGCACATGATAAATCTGGAGTTGCGTTCAATATAATGTTATAAATTACATTCTCCACCTCTTTGCTCATTCTCTGAAATCCTCTGAAAGCATGGCAGCAGAACTGGAAACAACATCTAACGTCAGTTACACTGAGGAAAAAAGTAGAAGTAATTTAATTTCAGTAACCCATATTTCTTTCTTTGGTTTTCATTACAGCCCTTCTTTTCATTTCAAGACAATGAAAATAGTAATCCTATCAGTTCTGCTTGTTGTAGAGGTGTGGCTTGATTGGTTTTCGTGTGACTCACATTTTACATCAGCTCATGTAAATTAGAATCAGGCTCTGTGTATATAAAATTTTAGGTCTCAATGAGTTCATATTTCATTTAGTCCTAACCTTTTCCTTTAATTAACTGTATTATATCCTTACTACAAAATGCAACATAATATTTCAAYCAATCTTTAAGCTAGTTTCATGAGAGGATATTATGTTTCTTCTGCGTGATATATATTAGGTGAAATCAAATATAGTAAAATCCTATATAGTTTGCATTCAAAATGAATGTCTACCAAACAATTTAGCAATCTAACTTGTAACRAGGATGCTGACTAAATTTATAAATAATTTCTTCATTACTGTCAGAATGCTGGAATGCAAACCAGAGGTGGGGAAAATTTTCAAATACAGTATGGATTTTACACACACTATAAAGTAGTGGAGGGGGAAGAGCATAGTGAATTCAAGGCAGCAATTTGATCTTAGCATAGAAAAGAAATTTCCTGTTTTTTCAGTCAGGTACATTTAACAGTTATTACTGTTTCACTATAGTAATGTATTGAAAAACTTATGGGCACAGAAAAATAAGTAAAACTTACTTCAGAATACTTAAAAACAAGCAAAAATTTCAGTAGTGTGGTAGTCTGATATTTCATTTTCCAATGGCTACAGTGAATGTAGGAGCAGGTCAGTAAGGAACAATGAATCCACCCTTTTGTTCTCAGTTGCCCTGATATAAATTCAGAAATGTTTCTTTCCTGCAGATGTTAACACCAGAGAACAGCAATGCCATCAAACCCCTGGCACACGTACAAGCAAGAAGTGAGTCAAGCCTGAAAATAATAAAAACAGATAGAAGAGGGGCCAATTAGTCATATCATTGATAAAATTAAATATGACACAAATAGAGCTAATTATGTCCTTGCTCTCAATTCAGATTTTATTAGTTTGGGAGCCCTTGGAGGTAGCYTAAATTATATATATTATGTTTAGTTTGATGGGATTTTTTACCCTGTTTGCTTTATGTCCTCATGGGCTGGATCCCCAGCTGGCACAGAAGAGTTGCTATTACCTTCAGTAGAGCTGGAAGCATTTACACAGTGGAGGAATCCCAGCTGGTTTTGTTGGCTGACTAACTGGACTCTTGGATAATTTTTTTATTTATTTTTCTTTTTTTTTGTTTTCTTTTTTTTTTTTTACATATGAAAGCATTTAGGTTTTAATCTCACAGTGTTTCTCTGCAAGCTTGAGAAAAATGAACATTAGCATACAACTGCTTTGATGGATAAAGGAAACCTAACAACTTAGTCTGTAAATGATGAAAAACGGAGCTGGGAAAAAACAAACCCCTTTTATTCTACAGCAGCGCAAATGTGCTCTGTAGCACAACCTTGATCTCTTATTTTCCAGATGCTGGAACTAGTTAAAGTTCACAACAGTCCTTATTTAGCATGTGTCTTTCCCACACAAACAGAAACATGCATCCAGATCCTGTAATAGCATGCAGTAGCTCTCTTTTATKGTGTCTCTAGCTCAGCACATGGAACCAGGAATAATAGGACTCAGCTGGCACTTTAGTAACACTAGTTATAATTACACCCCTGAAAGATGCATAAAAGAACATTATTATTATTATGGAGTTAATCACTTCTCYGCTGCAATATCTGGAATCAGTGTCACTTGCTCCTGTCCCCCTCATGGTTTGCATTGCACGTGCAGTGCCAACTTTGGGAAGACAATTTTCAGTGTTTTCCTTTCTCATCATCATTTCCATGGGTGGCTGCAGATCATCTTAYAAAAACAATATCAAATACACTTGCTTTGATGACAGAACTGGGAATATTTGTGTGTCTTGCTTCTGAATTATGKCAATTCCTCACAAATATGTGTTTATATGTACAAATGGCTTTTGAAATAGAAGAGTGCTATTAATCCCATTTAGGAGGGATCCTTTATCAGCAACATGCTCTTCCACTTAATTTACACGGTACAAAATGTACATTACGTAATATTTGTAAAAGACAACTCCTCTTACAGATTTGTTGTGTCATCAAAAAATGTATATTATTTTAGTGAAGCATTTACTAAATTTATGAATTATAATCTCAGAGACAATCTGGAGAAATCTGAATTTGCATAATTTTAAAGAATAACCATAATTCTTGAGTGCTGAATTGTTAACCAGAGGCCAGTGTGTCAAGCAAGGGTCATGTAACAGCAGTCCCTTCCCAAATCCTCATGCTCATAGTGAGCACTCTTGTTTGCAAGAAACCAGCAATGACCATTAGAGAAATTTTAAATCAGWTACAGTGCAATACTTTCCACTGATTCACAGCCAATGTGTGAACTGTGGTTGATAAAAGCAAATCTGGAAACAAGAGAAGTGAAGAGATATGAGGATAAATGATGAAATCAGATACAAGAAAAGAAATACAAGGTTGTGTTAAGAGAAAGAAAACAGCAACAGCACGGGTACTAGGTCAGATTCCTTTATGCAGAAAAGGCTCACAGGGAACTTCCTTGCACTATKTGCTGTTGGAAGCAAACTGTTCAGTTTTTGCTTCTAGGCTTGGTCAAAACTTCCCTGAAATTCCATAAAATTAGTTTTCCTATGGGTTTCAGGTGGTTTTGGATCAGATTCTTTGAATGCCAGCTCTGGATCAGGCAGACTCACAGCAGACGATCTCCTCTTGGATGTGTGAATAGATTATGAGGGATATTCTAAATTTAAGTGATGTATACAGGGACAGATATTTTGAGCATCCACCATCAATCCTTTCCCTTCTTTGAACTATTTTATTCCTGATTCATTACAGGTCTTTGCAATGAGGCAATTACATTTTATTGGCTTTAAAAAGATGAGGTTAGGTGCTGCAAATSGTAGTATGCCATTTTTAACACCTGTTGAGAGTTTTTCCTAGCTGATCACAAAGGAGGCATTTTCTGCAGATGTTGTTTTCCTGAAAAATTACTAACATAATCTTTCCATAATACCAGCAGCTGTAATAATACCATTAATAAYCACTTGACTGCTTAATCAACATTCATTGGTTAGCAGAAGCTTTCCACAATATTTTTAAGGTTAYTTAGCACAAAGGTTGGCAGAAACTTTTTGACAGAGTATTTTTTGTGTGAAGAAAATTTCAGCTTCTCACAGGTACTTTTGGGAGGAACCTGCAATCACTGGTAATKGTCTAACGAGAGCCCATCCCTTGARGTAAGGAATAGGACAGGTGGTTTTGTGAAGCAAAAATGCAGATAGAGAGAAATTCACACAAGTGTTTTGGGCATTCAGTTCATCTCTTTAGGATGCTCTTTGGTCTGCTGAAATTTCTGCTCTTTGGATGAGGGGATCAGAGACAATTTTCTTAGCACCAGCCAAAGGCCTTTGGAGCACAGTCTGCATTGGGTGAGGGTGTCTGTCCTGATACCCCTCAGCTCAGGTTTGTTATGGGAGAAAGCAACTCATAATTTAGTCTACATTTATCATGGACTGTATGTGTGGATTCATTGGTTCAGGGACTGGTTCTGGATGTTTAGGTTCGGGATTTTAATCCTTTTGGCCTGAAAGATAGTGAAATGAAATCACTGAAKAAAAAAGCCTGAGAACTCCATGATTTTGTGTGAGAGTGTTACTAGGTAAGATATTTTTTTTCTGGGTGTTTAAGCTGCATTTTGGATCCTCCACTCTTTATCCCTCTCTGTTGAGGCGTTCTTTCAATCAGTTCCATTTCTAGACAGCCTCTTACCACATGCAGTGCCAGCTTGGTGAGCAGACGTGCTAATTTCCAAAACTTCCTTCTGGACCTCATATAGAAAAAAGAGAAACTTCTTTTTAGGCTGAATGTCTTCTGGTGAAAAAGTACAAAACCCTTAAAAAGAGAAATAAATATGATGTGATTTATCCTCTTTTGTGACAGCAGAACATCACAGCAGGACCTGGAAGTATTGCAAATGTTTAACAGGAAACAATCAGCTAAATGTAGAATAAGGTCTATTTGGTAATTAAAATGATGAATATTTGTACTAATATGAAAATTATTAAAAACTCCAATCATTAGAAGGAAGGTGATTTTATTTTCTGCTGTGCGTGATGAGCATAATCAACATCAGTAATTTTTAAATACCAGAATACTTCTATTGATCAGTGGAAATATTTATATCCCTGGTAGGGCTGAGCCCCAGTGAGCTGCTGATCCCCAAGCAGCTCCTCACTCAGAGAGCAATAGAGCAAAAGTGAAAAATTCATTGGCTGAGATAAAGACAATTCAATAAGTAAAGGACAAATACAAAAAAAAAAAACAAAAAACAAAAAAAAACCTAACCCAAAAACTGTGAGACTGTTCTTTGGACAGACATGTATGTGACTTTATACGTTCTTGACAATTTAGTGAAAACGTAGCAAATTTTTACGCTAATTCTTTCACTTTATTTTAAATATTTTAAAGAATAGAGGAATTAGTTTGGTAAGATGAATTGCTTTAATTCCAAAGCTTTTATGGCAAAATAAAAAAAACAAACAAAAAAAAAAAACCAAAAAAACCCCACAACACTTTTCAAGTAATATATTGAATGTATATTAGACTAGATTCATGGACCTGTTAACATACCAAGTTTGGAATAATATGGGATATAGAT
>NW_026623297.1:514840-554677 GCF_030028575.1 Malurus melanocephalus | reverse complement strand
TTTCTGTCATCAGATATTTCTGTCATCAGATATAAAACAACCTAAAATATCAATGGCGACAAAAGATTATGAGCAAATATAAGCCAAAGGTAGGGTGAGGTGAGAGAGGGGAATTTTTACATAAAATTTTTGAAATCTAAGTCTGAAGTTTCTGAAAAGCATTGATATATCTTTGACTTTCAGAAGTTTTAATTCCCTTGATYTTGCATTCTCTCACTGAAAGTTTCTTGCATTTCTGTAGCATAAGCATCATTCAGCAGTTATTAATGCCTAATTAAAACCAGAGTCATGAAGAAGTTCCCTGAAGAGCTCCTCTRGGGATTCCAGTGTTTCTTTTCCAGACTTGTGTCTCTTTCTGCAGTTTCTGAGATGAAGATAGCTGAGTCACAGTGAATGCTAATTTCTGTAATGACATTGCCTCATGCAGAGGCATTCCCTCTGGAGTGAAGAGCTGACATTGCTGCAAATGCATCAGCTCATTTAGAAGGACCTGAACCAGCATTAACCTGTCACGTCCTTCAGGGAACACCAGGTAAGAGGAAAAGAAAGAGAAAAGTCACCTCAACACACAAGCTGTTCTCTATGAAAACAAAGYTGCTTTTTGCTTTTCATTTCAACAGTTTGGGTCAAAAGCGACCCAGGAAAACACAATTATGATTTTTAAATTTTTTTTTTTCCTTATTTAATTTCCGGACTTCACAATCTTCCTCCACTCTGCATCTTGCACCTTCTTCATTTCTTTTCTCCCACTTTTCTGGACTCCACATTTACACTCTACTGTCATTCTGACATATATTTCATCTTTCAATAGACTTTTCTTTTTGTAYTCTGCCCTGTACACCTTTTTAGTCTCCTGTTTCTCCTTTCTTTGAATTTACTAGACAATACTTTTCCTGCTTTCCTGTTTTTCCCCATATTTTGTATGAGATTTTGCTGTCAGGGTTCTTGCTTTSTTATCTCATTCCTTGGTTCTTCCCCTGCTTCTCAGATACCTCTAAAAACATCTTTGTCTTCCCAACCCCTACTATTTAAAGCCTTCATTTTAGTATCTTTTCCATTATTTTTATGCCATAAAATGTCTTTCTTGTGGTGAAGAATTTGCAGTAGATGGTTAAAGTCATTGGAAGTAAAATGGTTAAAGTCTTTGTTTAAAATCAAGTGTGTTGGTATTASTGTAAGGAGAAGATGTAAGAACCGAATGAGACAGAGACAAGACAGGTATAAGAACTAAATTTAGGTTTTTGGACTACTTTCTCCTTTAATCTCATTGTCTTCCTTGTTTAGAAAATGCTCCATGTTTGCACAATARTTACTATGGAACATGTTGAAGGACAAAGTGACATTTCAGATGGACTAAGAGCTGAGCTTCACAGAAGGTTGTCACACAGAACTGTGGCATATTACTTCAGCCCCAGGTGTTGATTTTGCCTCACTAAATTCCTCAGAATATGCTTATTCTTCCCTCCTTGTCCTAATTTCTTGCATATTGGTGTATATACTGACAGGCAGTTGCTACATTTCACCKCAGGGATTTCTGTACTTCAGTGCTTGATGAAGTAATCTCTTTGTCTAGTTTCTATTTAAAATCTCTTGGGATAAAGGTAACACATGAAGATGTGTAAAATTRTACTTATTCCACTCTAGCTGTAAAAAATGGAAAGATATGATAATACAAAAAAAAGGTGCAGAATATAAAATTCTGTGAGCAAGAGATATTAGGAAAAAATACTGAATCATTTAATTCCAAAATAACATCCATCCACATCTTTATTTTTAAACAAACCTTTCATTGGGTGACTCATCTGTAAAATGTTGAGGTCAGCAAACAACATTAGCATACAGTAAAAATTCCTAATGACCACCCATTCCATGTAAAGTATCAAGGTTTTGCTTATTGTATATGACACAGAAGGAGGAAGTAACACAACCTGCATTTTATTACTTGAATCAGATGCAAAAGGTTTTCAAAACTTCAAATTCAACTGAAAGCAGCTGTTGGGAAAATATCATTACATTATACCTTAAGCTACAAAAGCCAATTTAATGGTGACATTTTATTTTATTCAGATGGTCCTTTCTTTTATTCTGTCTAACCCAGTAAAGCCTGTGGAAATTGTATCTGGATGAAATCACCAGAAGGTGAAGGGCCCATGACTAAAAACATTCTTTAAAGATTATTCAAGGTTACAGTCAAATGGAATAGCAGCACTAACGAGAGCAAAGGTCTCCATAGCTACAGGAAGTAATATTACATCGTTTAGTAGGGCCTGTAAGAAAACACAGTCTTGTTACTAGATTTGGTTAAATGTCAATTGAAGTGCTGAACAAAACCATTAGGTACTAGAGCAAACACAGGTATTTTGAAATGTGGGGATGTAATTTCTCCAAACCAGTGCAGAGTGGAGTCTGCAGGTGGAATTACCTCACACCTGATTCACTTCAAGTCACAGCCATTGCATCAGTTTAACTAACTCTTCCCCTGATTTGAATAAATTGTTTTTCTGTCTGTCTCTCCTCTTGGATATTAATGCACTCATCCTACATGGGGACTGAGCAGAGCCGTTGCACTTGCACCTTTAACTCTTTAATAATGATAAAAACTTGAGGGCAGCCGTCCAAGCCATTTCAGAGCTGAGCCTGTGCTCGTGTTCAGCCCATGACTGCACTCAACTCAGGGCACTTCCAGGAGTGTGAGCATCAAGTGCTTCTGCCCTTGGGCACCTCCCCTGGCTTTTGCACTGCAGATGCTGTTGGCAGCCTTCAGAAATCTTTTTTCCATGGGACTGTGATTATTACCTTCTGCAACTAGTTTAGAATTTTCATTTTTAGAAGACTCTGACTGTCAGCTTAGCAATTTAGGTTTTCATTTTATTGAAAGAAATACTACTTTCTTTTGTTTTCAACCTGCTGCCAGATGCCTTCATTTGGTGCCTTGCTGAACTTGTTATGAGAAAAGCTGAATGCTGTGTAATCAGCTATTAGGATCAGAAGAGATTAAAATATAAAACCAAATTATTCTTTCTTTTATGCTAAGGCAAATCCCAATTAATTTCAAGAACTGAGCCCAAAGGAATAGAAGTGTACGTGGAAACTGGTATACAGTTCCTTTAGGGGAAAAAAAAATAAAGAAGAAAATCCAAGGGGCACTGTTACAAAGACAAATTTGTATATCTGCATCTTCATATACCAGGTCTGGTGATGCCACCAGTCTGAAGAGTTACCTTAATCAAGAGATGATTCTCTTACATATACACTCTGATTATTTGGGGCAAATGTCAAAACTCTTCAGAATAAAATAGTCGACACCCTTATTTAATAGAAAAATGAAGATGAAGCTTGTCAGGAAATCATCACAGTTTCACCTAAACATGATCATAAAATATACAAGACCATATGTATGTATACATCTACCCTTATGCACAGATATTTTTATCCAAATCTAACTTGTGTTTCAATATATCAATTTCACTTTACTAACATTCTATGTTAAACAAAACATAACAATGAAAACATGCTTAATCCACAAAGAAAACAAAATTATTTGATTTTCCTATAAATTCAATCCCCTGAAAGTTATCAGGTCTTGGGATACCTGTTACTTTCAATTTCTTTGAAATTCCCCCAAAACACCAAAGAAAATCTCATTAGGCTATCTGTTATTCTTTATCATGTTCCTAAAGTTTCCACATACCTTGAAGTTCCTAATTCATAGTGAATAGTCCCAAATGAATAAAACCAATATGTTTTCTGTAAAAGGTTAGGTAAGCAGCTATTASAGATTCTTACAAGAATTGACTCTGTGTTTTCAGAGGTGTCCTGACAAACAGTTTTCCAGTCAGCAGCCGCTTTCATATGTATTTTACAATAAACTTGAATATATTTTCTTGTTATGTGTCTGCACAACCAAACCTTAAAACAGGTATTTTTTTCTGCCCATGTATGAATCWGAAAGAAGTTAGTTTTATCCATCTTCACAAAGACCTTACCAAACATGAGCATACCAGAGGCTTAAACATACAGACACAAAGGATTCTGAAAAAGTTCAGGAAAGTCGGTGCTGTCAGAAATTTTTGCAAAGAGGAAAACCTTCATTCTGCTGAATAACAGTAATGCTGAGGTGGGAGAATTSTTCAAAAATCCCATTTGATCCAACTTCTCTCTTTGCAGTTAAAAGTTCATTGGAGGGGGGTTTGAACTGATGGATAGATTAGAAGGACTGAATCACTGCTTAGGTTCTGCAACTGTTATGAAGCATAAACATTAGGAAATTAATTGATTTCTCCCAACTGAATTGCATSTGTTGTGCAGTATTTGAGTTGGCAAGGCATAAATAGGTTGGCCATTTTAAATTAGATCATAAAATTTCTTCAAATTATTTTATTTTTTCATTTCCCACACGRCATTCCCATTATTTACAAAGCCAATGTGGTTTTCCCTATTGTTTTGGAAGCCTTTGCTTGATCAAAAAAAAAAAAAATTACAAAACCATATTTCTTCAYGCATGACTTATGCATCTGTTGACTTAAGCATCTGTTCTAATGACTGTTTTAATGTAAAAAAGATGAAGTGAAATAAAAATGAAATTGGKAATTTGTGTGCTTTTATACTTCACAATGCATGCTTTTGTAGAAAAATATGGCAATATTCTACTGTATTAAGCTAATTTGTTTATACAAATACTGCTCTGTGTACTTACTGCAAATGATGCACACATTTGTAAAACTGGAAAAGTAGACTGATGTGTGAGGAAAGAATATCTTACCAAAACCTCTTCCAATTTCCATTTTTAAGAAACTTAGTAAGCAATTCTAAAGCAAGAGTATCTCCGACTGGAGGCAAAATGCATTTGCCAGCTTTAGGTCTCACAGTGAGAAGGAATTTAAACATAAGAAATGGGGAGGAAGGGAAATGTTAAAGCTAGCTACTAAAACAGAATTTTCGTGCTGTCCTGCTAGGTTGGCAGTCTTATTCAGCATTTCTACAGTAAGGATGTTTTCCCATGCTCAAACCTTTWTTTCAGGTTGTCTGACACATTACACAAGATGTATGATTTGTATTCCACATAATCTACATTTGATGACTTTCATGGTAAAGACCACCTTTCTTTGAAGTATTTACAACTATTGGAGAATGCAAATGGCTGTGGATTCTTAGAAGGGCAAGAAAATATGTAATGAATGCTGTTGTTTTTCACGAAGAATATTCAAGCAGTTTTTATGTTTGCATCTGTTAGCAAGGGCTCCTAGCTGCTTTGCTATAAAAGTTTTCTTACAGCTACCTAGAAGCACATTTAAAACATTATTTCTAATTAACTTCAGAATTTGGAAATAATTCAGCCKGTAGTGACCATATTTTAGTGAAAATCACTCTCAAAGTATAATGAATAGATTCAAATAAGTCTGTTTAAAAAAGTCAGGACAAAGTTGTGTTACCTTTTTATAGTTTTTTTTTTGCAATGACTTTTGAGCCATTTAATCCAAGAAGAAACTACATCGCTTAGCTGAACCAAGTAAAATTTTWAAGTTAGAAATCTTATTGTCAACAAAAAACAGAACCAAAACACCCACGTTATGGATAATATTCCTGTCTACAGGCAGAACTCTGTGCTTCAGAATACATGCAAGGTGTGTTTAGTCTGCACCATACCMTAGCAGAGGCATAAACAGTTAAATCTGATGAATACCCCAAGTCATCCATAGCTGTAGGTCTTAAAAAAATGGTTTCTAAGCATCACGAATCAACAGGTTAACGCCTGCAAATGGTCTGGAGAATTGTTTGCTGATGTGTACAATTGTCTCCTGCACCACTTGAAGAGAATGCAGAGGATGATGGAACCTGATGTAACCCAGAGGTCTTGCCATTTTGTCTTTCCTCTTCTCCAGCACTATTGGGTGTCCAAATGGAGCTTAAAATTCTTTGAAGGCCTTCCTGTAAATTGCTTCTTCCTAAGAAATGGTGATGGCTAGCAGTACAGTGCTAGTCTGGAACAAGGACGAGCTAAAAAAAGTCTGTAATGACTCTTGTGTTCCAGCTTCTGCTGCTAAAGGGCAGATATGGCTTCAATACTGGTGCAGGAACGATACAGAGTTTGTTTTTCCATGTAAGGAAATTCTTTCCCCGGTGTTTAATGGAACAAATGCAGATCCAAATAATTCCTATTCCTGTGCAAGTGTGGCACAGCATCTGGCCTATATTTGTTAATTCCTTCGTAAATCACAGACACAGATTTTCWGAGTTTGTCGGGGTTTTTACACAAATAGGATGGAAATGTTTCCCTTGAACACTCTTAATTGTTTTTGGCGTAAAAATGGTTTGACTGAGAKCAGGATCAGACCTAGAAACGTGAAGTAATGTAGCCGACAGACAGCTGGCAAAAGCACCATTTCTCCTTGCACATTTATCTTATTCAACTTGGGGGGCCTGAGGTTAATTAGAAGAACAAAAATTCTGTTAAACAAGACTTTGTAAAGTAGATCTGCSTTCTTCCTGGATTTAAAACTCATTGGTTCTACTCTCTGGATAAGCATAAAAGARCTATTCAGCTCTTGGTATACTCATTTCATCTCACCATTGACATTCAAGCAACTCAAACACAGCATGAAGTCAACCTTTGGTGATGAAACACTAATGAATCTTTAAAAGAACTGCTGATGTAATACTTTTCTGATTGGATAGTGAGCTCTTTATTTTTGTTTTCTACTTATATACATGCTGATTGATGGAATAGTTCTTTAGATTCCTTAGGAATCTGAGTTTTTTTCCTTGCTGAATTTTGACTTTGAAGTTTCATTTTCATTTTAATTAGCATAAAATTTCATTTTCAATTTAATTCAATTTCATTTTAATTTAATTCAATTTMATTTCATTTTAATTGTTTCCSRACACGTCAAGAAAATGGAAAGGGTTTAGTACCAAAAAATAAGATGGAGCAGCACTAGTTTTGATAAAAAAAGGACAAATTGAGCAAGTAATTAAAAATAACCATAAGTCATCTCCTCTTTATCACAAACATTTCCCCATTTATATGGTAAGACTTAAAGCATAATTTCCCACTGAAAATTAATGATTTGGCTATTCAATTTCAGTACAGTGTTTCTCTGTGTWCTGTTCTGTGTCGTTGGGTCATTCACATCTTTTGTTCAGAGAAGCATAATATTTCTTGGCTAACAAGAAAAGTTCAAGAAAAAGTAATAGTTTCATTTTTTCTACAGTAGTAAATTGGATACATAAGGTTGTTCTTACTGTCAGTCTCTGCTTTGCTCCTTTGTACTTCTTTAAAGCAGTTTTGCTGTTTTCTCTCCTGGCATCTTTTGGAACAAATGTTGATACCCTCTGTTTTAAAAAAGGATCAAAATATGTCTGCAGTTTGGAAAGTTTAAGATTCTAAAAGAAAATGTCATAAATCCTTATGGGTTAAAGAGATGCTATAATAGATGTTTGCATAGGTGGAAAGTCTGTCCTTTTCAGCACACAGCCACTTTAACATCAGTGAGAATGGTGCACATGTGACAATGGACACTGTTCCACTCTCCAAGAACAAAAATATTTAGGCAATTAAAACCCCCTGATGGAATGATTTTTCAGTGGAAGCCAGCTGTCTCAGTTTGGACACTTGAAGGAATCAGGACTATTTTAACAAATCAGCACCTAGACAGCTTCCAAAAATGCATTACTAGTTATGAAATAATATTTATGGAAATGAAATATAAATTAAAACCAGGACATTTTTTTCAACACTCACTCAAACAAGCTTATTTTTCCCAAATATTTTGAGTGTGAAAGACCGTGTAATGTGAAAAGATTTCTATTACAAGAAAAAAAAAAACTAAAAACAAAAAAACAAAAAAACAAAAAAAACCAAGGGAAAAGTTTCTGAATTGTTTGCTTATTTCCAGTTATATTTTCAAGATGATTAGAATGAATACAAAGGGTAAAATTATTTGACACACAACTGAAAGTCTTTTGTAGTTCAAAAAACTGCAGCCACCTTCATCAATAGAAAAGTCACTTGARAGAATACATGACTGGACCCCATAAGAAAACATACTGCATCCATTCACATTCATAAATCTATTTCTGTCTATGTCCTGAAAGCAGACTCTTCTCAAGTCTGATCATCTTTCCAAGTATTAGTCAGAAAATGTTTATCTTTTTTTAGTAACATATTTGCCTTTCCTTTGTTTTTAATTTTCCATTATTCCATCTTTAAAAACAAACCAAACATGAACATTTTAATTGGATTCAAAAGACTGAATGTGTATATTGATTTAATATGTTACATTCCTCTCCATGGAAAATATGATTACCAGGGAGAAAAGGTCTTCAATCTTTTAAAATTTTTCTTAAGGYGAAAGAAGACATCTTAAATTACAGATGATATAAGATGGCTCTGAAAATTCCATGGAGTCTGCATATCTTTAGGAGTMTGTGTTTAAAATTAATTCTGAAGTGCGAGGCTGAAGTGAAGGTTTGGGGATTTTTAGCAAATCTCATCAAAACATTAAATGAATTCCAGCATKTGATTTCTTATTGTTACATATGGTRTATAAAACCCAGAATCTTTTGATGTAATACTCTTAATGTTGAGAAACCTGTCTGATTATTCTCTAAACTTTGATATAGCTCCAATTCAAAATGGGCCCAGAAAATAATATTTTCTAACCCTTAAGTAACAGTAACAGTTAAGGAAGGAAGAAAAACATCTTCTTTATTTAAAGATGGTGCTTAATATAAGTTTGGATAATATAGGTTTTATATATAGCCTCTGCAGTAACAGAGGATTGTTTTTTTTTTTTAATGCCTGAGGTTTTGTCCACTGATGCATGCCTGGTTTCCTAAAAAAAAAAAAAAGGCATCTATTTTCAAGTAATTGTTTCTCTTCTATATAATRCAATACACTTTAAGCACAGTTTATTTAATTTATGCTGTATCTCAGGTTACATCATCCCTCAGCACATTTTTAAATATCCAAGAAGTTTATATTGCTGTRTGCATCCACTGGGACAAATTCTCCTCTAGTATACATACCCAGAGAAATCYTGTATGAGGAAGTCTACATGGAAGTCAATTAAGTGGCAATCATTTGCAGCACTTAATTTTGCCATTAAGCTCTAAGCAGGGACCATAATTTTCCAAATGTGTGCAGACAAGCTATGGTCAGGAGGTCTCGGTTGGTTAGGGATTAATCCTAGCAKTTATTKAAATATAAATACGTGACATCCRTAGAGMAGAGTGAGAATTTTTCTCAGTGAGYTTCACCCACAGTTAGAAATGAACTTTATTATGGCAAGTAGGAAATCCAAATAAAATCAAATACAGRAGTACTTTCCCCTCTCCCTCATACAAAACTATTACAGTTACATAGGAGTAGTTGAAAAATAATTTGTGTGAGAACAAACTATTCTATTATGTTCAAAGTAGTCACCTGATTCTTTTCAACATTATATTTAAACCAGAACAAACCAAAAATAAAACAGCCTAAATATAGCAAAGTGCCTAAATGTTCTTTAGCTCTAATCATGTGATAAATAATTTCAGATTCATGGCCATTTGAGCTTAACATGATAAAGTTTCTATACATGCTTCTCTACAAACATCAACAGGAGAAGGGAAATATATGACAGTCACTAATGATTTATTTTGGAAATCATGCTTTRTATTTGCTTGCACAAATGGTCAGAGAGAGTGATGAGTGACCTCTTGCCCTGGGTTCAAACCAGCTGCAAAAGGCAAAGAAAAATGGTGCCACTGGTCACTGAGAGATGAACTTCCCATTTGTCAGTACAGCTTCATTGGGAAAGCAGGTAATGGCCTTTCTAACATCACTGACAAACTTCTGTGTCAGCCTTGACCCACGGTACCTCTGCTTCGCTTACAGCTACTGCAGAAATGAATAATACAACCTTTGGGCATTCTCAAGGGGTAATTTCATTAAGTCAATAGATTATCATAAACTACTGCTGAATTTTATAATGCAGTATTGACAAAGAAGGATGATTTAGGGGAAAAAAAGGATAATGAAAATATGCAGCATATACTAATACTTGAATTATAGAACTGAGTTAAATCTCAAAGTATCAAATCACTCCAAAACTTAAAAAAGGCAGAGACTTAGATTCAATAGTAGCTTTYTTTAACTCCAGTTTTTACTCTAAGTTAAAATCCAGGTTGGCAGATTAGTTAGAAAAGTTATTACAAATTGATTATTCTGAATTTTACTCAGCTGTTTGATAAAGCCACTTGCATCTCTGACTGTTACAACACAGCAAGAAGGGAGGAAAGAATCGATTTCCTCCTTCCATGGAATCCCACCACTCTCCTTTTTAGACTTCCTAGTTCTTTCTTCCATCCTTGGTGAATTTCATTCATACTTCTTCAGTCCTTTCCACTTTTATCAGTTCTCTTTAGGAGTTCAGTATTAAATTAGTAACACTGGGAACTTCMACAGCAGCTACCTCTAAGCCTGCTWATAAYCATYAATATCACCTGTCCARGACAGCTGTMCACCCTGTTCTCAGAGCATTCTGAAACCTTCAAACTTTCCTCACAGCTTTGTGATTCAGAGCAGTCCTACAGTCCCTTCATCTGCAGAGATGTGTGTCATGATGAGGAGAGGCAGACAGAGAGGATTAAGGTTCAGTATTTTAGGTTGTTTTGTCAGGTAATAACACCAGTTCCAGTCTAGAATGGCAACAGATCCATCCCATTTGCATGTTTTCTTCTTTTGTGAAAGCAATTTTGGTCTCTTTCCACTTCCCAGGGGACATAAGGCTGTGGTCCAGGTCAGTGCCATAAGTAGAAGCTTCTCCCACCATTTGACATGAGACCTGTTCAGTCCACCTCCACCTGACACTTCCCCAYCTGTGTTCTAGTCCTTGAGCAGCCYGTGAAGMTGCTCAGATGTTCTTGGTTCCTGAGTCTGCTGGAGCAGCTGGGAAGCTCTATTTCTTCCCAGCTCACACCTCRCACTGCATTATCTCTCCTTCCTGGTAACCTCATATTTAGCCATTTATTTAATGATGTAGTTCACTGAAATATTCTGTTGCCTGCCATTGTCTAACAAAAAGGAATCTTATTTCTTGGGTCAGAAATWGTTGCTGAACTAGAACTCTAGGAACACTGTAGTTTTCATGGATATACCTGTAATCCATCATTTAGAATGGCCCACTSTTTCCATGAAACAGTTTACTGCAAGATTCAAAAAGATATCAATGCAGCATCTGGAGGATCTCTCTAAACTGTCTGAAGAAGTCAGTTAGGGAATAATGCAGAAAGTACAAAAATCTCAGGACACTGTGAGCTGAACAGATCAATTTATTAGACAAATATCAGTTGGAAGAGCTAATCCCTAGCTCTTCTTCCCCCACTAGAGCACCGAGGACTTGCAATTTTCTCCCATTTCAGTTCTCTCCAGCTCCATGACCCTGTGCACTGTGTGTAGAAAGGCAACGAGAAGTTGTGGTGCTCAGCAATGCCAAAATGTACAGTTTTATCTTATCTTTGATTGTCCCACAATACGGGGCATGCCCTTGTCACTTGATGCAGTGGGTAGGAAAGAAGGGTTGTCAGGCAGTTTTGTGACTGCTCCTCAACTCCCTGCAGCCTTGCAGGCACAAAGAACCGATGACCCACTAAAATATGTCATGTATGTATTGCAGAAAACAACTGGACACAACGGGGCATGAGAAAGTAACATTTTAAAGTTTTATCAAAKAATAATCACATATATTACTGTACACCTTTGCCTCAAAACAAATATCTTTTTCTAGATCTAAGATATGAACTTAGTGGTTCAATAATAATAAAATAAAATAATAGAATTAATTATGTACAACTTTTATTTTTAACTCCAGTAATTGGTGAAATTGTGAAGTCTATATTCCATATGTGCATGCATAGTCCRTGATCTTATCAGTGAGTAGATAGCAGATTCTCTTTTTTCTTCTTATTTTTTGGGCCATTTTGATTCAAGCTTGTTTTTCAATGATTTTTAAACAACAGAGAAAAACCATAGACTGTCAACAGAACAGCCATTTTTTACTATGGCAAAGTTTAAAGTGATATAAATATGAACAAATTCTTTTAAAGAGATCTCTTATTTAAATGCATTTAATTCCTTTTGCACTACTCYAAGGTCAGCATGGGAAGGATATATCTTCATTTGATAGCCTTAATTTAAACCTTCTTTGTGGTTAACCTCTGATAGCCTTTTTGGCCTTTGTTTAGAACCTCATATCAGACCTGTCCACTCTTCTAAATATACCCTGATCCATGTCTCTATTTTGGTATGCAGCTCAGAAATTACCTTTCAAGCTCTGTACACTCAGTTCAAAGATGTTAAACTGAGCAGGATCTGTGCACAAGTAGGAAGGAAGCTGCAGGAAATCTAAAGAGAGAACAATAGAGAAAATAAATTATTTGTATTCAACGGAAATAGAAAAGAGTTTCAAATATATGAAGGGAAATAATTTTGAGAAATGTGCTAATTTTTTTACCTTTTTGAAGTTCTCTGTAGAAACCATCCCTTCCTCCTCTAAGTCTGAAAGGGAAGTCTGATAAGAAGGGAACTTAATGTTTCTTTGAATCCAGATGGATTTGCAAGTGATTCAGAGTAGTAATATGATGGAAATGTGGTTGTAATGTCACCAAATGAGCTGTAAATTTACTTTCTCTACAGCAGTGGTAGTCCTTTTGTCCATTCTCCCTGACTGAATGGTAGCTTAGGGATTTTTTTTTACACAATATATCCTTTCAGCTGGGCTTCTTGAATACAACCCTGAATTCTCCCACAATAGATGKACCTGACCACAACCTTCTGTGGTGGTTTCTGGAGTGATGCTGTGGACATGTTCACATTGAACCACTGGTCCAGCCATACCTGAGATCACCAGAGATAAGGTGGTATGTCCAGGTGAAGCATTAACACATTTATGYGAAGAGAAAAACTMATTTCTGAACACAAAATTATGTCWGCCSCATGTYAGGCTGAMTCAAGTGCCAGCCTGACATTATTGYCACATTTCAGGGCTGCCMCAGGCAGGTCATTCATATGGACACTGTTATGCTGTTTCCATGTAGATGTAGCCTCATGAGGAAGGTCTGGGGCAGAGCAGGTGACTCAGCAGGACATCCTGACTCACAACCTTGTGTTCTGGCCAGTGGGTCACTCTTCCTCTCTTCCACCAATCTGGCTGTTTCCAGTTTTYCTGCAAGGATCTCAACCAAAACTCATTGAACTTAAAATAAAGAATCCCACTGTCATCTGTGGGCTGTGGGTCACTTCCAGACCAAAATAAATTTGGCTTTCAATATTTGTTTTGCATTATTCCTTATTAAAAACACATTCTTCTATTTTTTTTTTCTCTCTCTCTTCCATCTGTCTATTTGTTGTGCTCTCTCTGTTGACACAATACTGGCTGAGACTGATTAGTACTGTGCCTTCTCCAAATAGGTCAGYCCAAGAGCAGCCCAGCAGAGCTCTGGACATCTTTGAGATGAAATTGGCAGCCTGCTGGCCCCAGTTACGTAGAGAGAACACAGGATTTGCTTCCTCAAGATGTTGTTTGCACCAAAAATTGTGCAGAGTAAGCAACCTCTGATTTCAGGATGCAAACACAACAGTGTGTTGAGTKCTGTAAAGAGGATGTTTGGACTTTGGCAGTCCAGAAAAAACAATTGCAATGTTGTCTTAAGTTTGAGAATTCTCATCTTCACTGAGAGTGTAKTCCTAGCTGTATGTAAGATTCATGGTGTTCATATTTGRCRCTGCTTTTGTAAGGTACATACCATAGCATAAATCACCTGGAACAGAAACAATACCACGTGGTGAGCTGAAGATCTTCAACATGAACAGTTCATAAATGARCTGCAGACCATGGCTTGTTTTCTGAGGGAAAAAATTGGGAACATTTTTGAATTAGGGAARGAATGAAAATTTCATGATCTCTTCATGAGTAGACAGAAGGGGAAGGATACTAGAGAAGGGAGTTTTTTCAAATGTTTGCTTAAAGTTATCATATTCATCAATATCTGTTACATTTTCTGAGTAAATAACATTAGAATAAAAGATTATGTATGAAACAGAAAAATAAACTTGCTTCACTCTATTTTCACAAGGGTTTGATCATCCATCCTGTTTACAAATGGCAAAGTTAATCATTGCAATCTGAGAATTCAGTGACATTTTAGTATAAATAGTTTATGGGTCTAAGCTTTCCTTTCGACCTGGTTCTTATAAACAGTTGGTCTAATTACCTTTCAAGTGTTCCTGTATCTTCTGACTAATGAAAAATCTCTCTTGTGGCTTACACACCAGTTGTTTCAAACCCAATGACAAATCCAGAAAACAAAATTCTAACACACATCCTAATGTTACTGACAGTCACACGCTCAGTTTACAGTCATATTTACATTTTTTTATTTCTGTTGAAATTAAGCAGGTGCTTAAGTGAWCATGCATGTGTTTTTCTGGATAAGAGTGGAGGGTTTTTTTTTCAATGAATCACAGTGCTTTCAGCTGACCAAAACAGAAATATCTTGATTGCAACAGTGTTTAAATATAGGACAGATCTATTACTTTGCCCCAGACAGCTGGCAAACCAGACTAGACGTAATCAGAGTGGTCACCACATAAACAGGAAGAGCATCATAGAAGTTGATACCATGCATCCATATGATCTTTGGTGGTATATTTAAGTGTGAAAAAAATAGAAAGAAATTAAGTGAAGTGATGTAGTTTGGAAGGCAAAATAAGATAAAGAGGACAAGAAATACAGGGTGAAACTGGTAAGATAGGGAGTTAAAGCAAATGGATAGGCAAAAACTAAAATACATTCATTCCCACTACACTGAACTGAATGAGAAGAGTAAAGTTACATGGAGTCTAAAAGTGCACTAAAAGTTTTGGTTTGTTTTTTTTTTGATCTAATGGAAGCACATCTGTGGCTTCACTGAAGACATGGGATTTTTTCTTCCCAGAAAGAATATAATATTTCCTCCTAAGCACAGTTATATCATCACCACCACAAAGAGAAAGTACAGCCTTATTCTGGYTTCCTGTGTGTGGTTTTGAGGTTACACTTAACAAAATACAAGTTATTTTTTGGAATATTGGGTACCGCTGCAGAATTTTGAAACCTGRAATTCCCAAGGCTGGTTGCTTGCTGAGATGTAAGATGGACTTTGATCTTCTTTTATTTAGTATATTTTACTTCATAAAAAGTAACTGCTGTGAACTCAACTTGAAGAATCTATGTTGACTGAAGCAAAATTGTGCCAGTATCTCCCTTGTCCAATCTGAACACAGTTCAGAACTCTAATCTACATTCTCCCCAGCATGTTTGTTTTCTTCCCTTCAACTTTGATAGCTTTGAAGCTGCAAACAACCAAAGTTTCATGGAAAGCATCAAACTCTTTATTAAAGACTTCATCATTCAGTGCAAGGGACCACCTCCAGGATTTCTTCTCTTTAAGTTCATCAGAGGAGGAAACACTCTCTAAGACATCTCATCTGAGAGTGTCTTCARTTAAAAAGAAAGCTCAGTTTCTTCAGTGGTGACTTTTGGTCTTGGAGCTTGTCTGCATTTCAGTTATTTTTCACTACAAGCAAAAAAAAATATTATGTGTAAAATTAGACAAAAGTTTAATATTTCTCTTTATCATAAACAAGTATGRGATTATAATACTTCATGGTAATTCTCTGTGCATAACTGAAAGTTGTTGAAACTAGCTTACTTATTGAAAAGAACTATTTCTTCATGAGAATCCATCCCACACACATGAATCCTGCATTACTGGTCAGAGAAACTAATGAAAAATGCAGGAGTAAATGAGAGGAAGGAAATATGGTGTTAGGAGAATAAAGTAACTTATCAAACAGTACCAAAGAAAACAATTTGATTATAGATGAGCACAACATTACTTTGCAATTTGAAAATGAGAAAAATTACTAATGACTGGGAATTTGTTTGTGGGRAAAATTRYTAATGACTGGGAATTTCTTGGAATATAAGAAGCCCCATCCTGCTCAAAATGCAGTGATGAGATTCCTGAGCAACTCCTTCAATGCAGGAATAGTTATTCTAGATGTATTTTGCCATAACCCAACAAAACCTTAGACTAATATTAAAAATTAATCTTTGAAATCAGGCTTGATATAGAAAACTTATTTTATTTTATAAACCAAACAGCTGTCAATAAGTGGGGAAGGAACACAGTTTGTGTCACATTGGTTGTAACATCCATAAGATTCAGTGTAAATGGAATATGAAGAAATTGGTAGCAACATCCAGAGTTCAACAGAAATGCTTTCCACTTGCTGTTCTGCAGAATGGCAAATTAGCTTATAAATCACTATAATATCTATTATTGCATTTGTTTAATCACTCTGAAAAAAAAGGTGTCAGTAATTATCAGGGCCCAAATCTTAATACAACACATTCTGCAGACTTCATTTTCTAAACAAAGGAGCCAACCTCCCAAATTTTAAAAATAAGTTGGATTAATTTATGGTGTAATTGAAAACACATGGTCTGACATGGAAATGAGTCTGTTGCTTGTGGTTGAACTCACTTGGAGAATCTAGAGTCATGTCTGTTTAATGCTAGATTCTACATTAGCCTGAAATAGTGGAAGTTAAAATCCCATATGTGCTTAGATTAATAAATAGTCTCCAAATAAGTTTATGTCTGGCATATTCAGGAGATATTGAACATGTACTTACAGTATGGGGGATGTCCTAATTGATGTCTTCATAGTAAAACAAACTCAGAAGTAATTGTCTAATAATGCATTTACCACTGGTGGCAATGTAGTCTAGGAGAGTGTTCTTAAGTCAGGTGTGACTAAATAGAGAAATTACATGTTTCATATTAATCATCAGCTATGTTGGTTTCACAAAATTTTTCTTCTCTTAAAATCAATCCAGGCTTAAGTGACACTCCACAGTAAATGTTATTAATTGTGTGCTTCCTGAATTGACTCCATTTATGTGTAAATATTAATGTTTGAGTATGTTTTATTTACATAAGATCCCTTTTTTATTTTTTTTCCCCAATGGAAAAGCAGATTACCATACCAAGCACAGAACTACTCAGACACTGCAAAGTGCAGACTGATAAATGAATTGGAAATTATGACTGTTGGATATGACTGAGACCAGGAAATTAAAAGACAATGTCTAACCTCGGCCCTGTTGTTTCAATTATKAGTATGTCAGTTTTGATTCAGAGTACAAATCTGAACAAAAAAATGTCTATGTGGTGGGATTCACCCTCCCTTTTTTCATCTGTTTTTTTATGTAGACAAATAAATTTTTATTATCATATAAGCAAGATTCATCCATGCCTTGCATTCCAGTACTATTGCTACCTTGCAGTTCTGTTCTTGAAAATATACAGATTTTTCTCTATAAACTRGACTAACAGGATCTGGAACTGAGAGACAATAAATAGAAGAACAAGTATAATTTTCACAATCTTTTTGCAATTATGAGTGTATAATTTACATACAGAAAGTATTATTTTGGTGTCTGAATATAGCCTAGGAACTGGAGTGCTTAAAATTTCTCTATAACTGAAAAAATTCAGATGAGTAGGCAATTTATTATATAACAGTAAAGGCACTGAATATTACTTAAACTGAATTGAACGAATAGAAAGTGTGTAGAATACCCTTCTTTTAAAGAAAAGAATCACTTACCTTCTTCATTACAATAGATATATTCTTATATTTTTACACATAGGGGGTCAATGTTTGTTTTCTAATCACTATTACAATGTGTTCCACTCAGAACAGTTCAGTTACTGGGAACCTCTGATTTCCTGCACCTTGTTTGACCAAAAGAAAAAATATTTCCTTGTGAAGTGAAGCATTCCCAGTTGGACACACCATCAGGGACTCTGGATTGTAAAACTGATCATAGTCCAAATCAAATACTTGTTACTTATTTCAAGTGCTTCCCTTTTATGTGTCAACCTGAATTGGAATTCAAGTCAATGGCAAAACTCCCATTGACTTTCAGGAAAAAAGATTAAACTCCATAATGTGTATTAAAGTCTTGTTCTGGTACTCAACTCAGAGCTGCTGGGTGGGCTCAGGAATACATCAGACAAAAATTCATCCGTATTGACAGTGAGAAAAAAAGAAAAATAGAAAAGATGTTGAAAGATCCTTTGTTCCATTGGAGACGTGTCTGTCATTAAACCAATGCCATATGAAATTATTGGTAAGGGATGTTAACATTCTTGTTTGTGAGCAAAGAGGAAGCTCAGTAACATAAACATTCTCCCCACTGCACATTTATTTGCTGTTTTCCTGATCACATGGAAGGCATAGTGTAAAGAATAAGTTAAATCAATGGTTCAAGCACAGTACTGAACTTCCATTATATTGCCAAAATAGTAAGGCATCTTTTCAGAATGCCATTACATGTTGCTTWAATTATTTTCTTGCTCTTTTTATGTTGTTGAGACAAGAGGAGGGTAGAAACGCTAGAATGTTGTTCCCAGCTATATAACCATAAAGGCATCCATGCAGGGGAGAAGCAAAAAGTAGGCATAAGATGGCAGTTATGAATTTACATAYGAGAGAAATTTCATTGAAAATTCAAGGGCTGAAATAATTGTGAAATGACAAAGTGGATAAACACCATGAGATCAGTTAGTTTAGAGCATGATGCCAACAATGCCAAGGTTGTGGGTGGCCATTTACTTAGGGTTGGATTCAATGATMTTGGTGGATCCCTTCCAACATAAAATRTTCTGTGATTCTGTGGTTCATTATTTCAGAATTGGGGTCATTCTCATTCATAGCAGGGGTTTAGGCTCAGGCTGGGGGGAACACCATAGTTTATTTTCATTGCCAATTCAGACAATATGAGATGCACAGTCTCCAGAGAATATAGAAGAAAACACAAGCATTGTGTCTTTCCCCAGATATGTCAACTCTAGTCTTTCATCAGTGTATAWCTTCATTTGTTTATTATTTTGTATGTTGTTTCTTAACCAGAGACTTAGCTGGGTAAACTTCCTGCCCCACTGACTCTAATAGTAAACTACACTAGTTACAGACCTGATTATTTTAGGATTGTTCCATCTTATATTTTATTAAAATACACATCTTTAAAAATTGATAAATTCTTGTTTTAATGCAGAAATCTTTTTTTTTAAAAAAAAAATTGAAATAGGGAAAGCCTTTGGAGAAAAGAAACATCACCTATTTGTCTTTTCCTTTTTCTTTTCTAAAGGCTAATTTTCTGGCCACCTGAGAAAATGAGCACAGAGCCAWAGTTACTGAAAAGATATTCTTTTGAAATGCACTTTGAAATTCTATCACCTCTTAGAAGTTKTGTTTCTCAGCTGGACAGTTTGTATGTTCCTGTCCTTACCTGAAGTTCTCTTTTTCACAGCTTTAAAATCTCCCACACAATGAGCACAACAAGGTCAAAGAGCCAGGCTGTGAGAGACGCCAGTGTTAAGTTGCCTGAATGGTGGTACAGCCTGTCTTGTCATAAAAAATTATAAAATGATAAATTCCTAAATAGYAGCCAGGAKAACATGAAAARGGGGRAAAAAAGGCTGATTTAAAAACCAGGTAAATGACTGAAGAGGTAATATTTCTAAGAAACAATTTGTCCAAAATTATATGAGACAAATATCTTTGCCTTATTTTTGCTGTGCTCTGTAAAGAGGGGTGAATTTTATTTCMTTAAATTCTTTGTAACAGTTTAAAAATATGTTGACCAAAGCATATTTTGACACCTTCTRCAGGACTGCAAGTCTCCTCTGGGAAATAATTGCATGAACTGAGTAACCTTTAGCTGGACAAACACAAATACTCCTTGACTTGAGAGGGCTTGAGCAGATCAGGCATCACAGGTTTGGAATATTGTTTTCAGCAGACCTGTTCACCTTAATAAGCTTACTTTTACTGAGTAAATGTTCAGATCAGAGGGAWCATCTTGGCACACACTCAATAACAGCTTACACATACATGTCTAGATCTCAAACATCTTTAAAACACCAGGAGTATTTATATTGACTTCAGAGTCTTTTCCTTCTGAGCTTGCTTCAAGAAGTTCAAGAAGTATCAATAAATTCAAATTTCCTTGACATTTTTGAAGGRTTTGTATCACAATGCAAGCCAAATTTTAACAGAGAGTATTTTTTTTACTGATTTGTCATTCGTTTATTTGTCTTTTTGAAATTAAATTAAAAGTTGAAGTAGGTCTTTGATGCAGGACTGGCAATTTCACATTTCTCTGTGTTTTGTACAGCATGTTGCAAACAGGTGAATAGCACACAAGTGAAATAAGAAAAATATATATTATTTGTCTTTAGATCGTGGAAGTTTAATGGGGGATTAAAATATATATATATATATATATATATATATATATATATTAATATCAGTCAAGTTTTCATCAAGCCCATGTGGTTCCAGAATGAAAAGAAAGAATATCTCAGAAAGGATTTTTTTTTCATTTCAAGGAGTCTGATAATAAGTTTTGAAGCTTTTTTACAGACAACTTCTAAGGGTAGGATTAGGATTCTCTGCTCCCTTCTAAATTGGTTCAAATGGGTGGATCACCTATTTTATTCACCTCTTGCTTAAACTACTGCAGAGCAAATGCTGCCTTCCGATTGCTGATGCAAAGGAAGGGGGATTTCCAAGTGACAAGCACCGTTACTAATAAATTGTCTCAGAATGTAAAAATGTGACCCTCTCAGGTGGTTCAGCCACAGKGTTTGCAAACTGTGACCAAGTATCAGATTCCTGCCTTTTTGCTTAGCACTTGCCATGGAACAATACAGGGCTGTGACTTCTTRCTCCAGCTCTGATTGTGCAGACCATAATTAAGGATTTGGGCGAGGATGAATGGCAAAGAATGCCACTGTGCAATTGGCTGTAACCAATGCAACCTAAACTGATCCTAGATCTGGAAAAAGAAAGGGGGGAAAAAAAAAAGAGAAGGAGGGAAAAAAAATGACCTCCTGTACCCTCTTCCATGATCCGTGTATGTAGTTAGCACGGACTCCCCTGCCAGGCTTTTCATCGCTGTGCTTTTAAAACCATTAGCTTGCTTTGTAGTCTTAGCAAGACATACATTTTTGAGCTATCATAAATGAAATCTTAGAAGATACCTTTCAACATATGCCAGGCACAGTTAAAAAAGAAAAAGACCATTATGGCTCTTTAAAGAAGTGGAAAAAAACCTCAGGGTGAAATGGTGCAGACATTCAGTGGAATATGGAAAGTTTGAAAGAAGTTAACATATAATAAAGGGACACAAGAAAACACAGTTGTATTACACAGAGAGCTGACAACCTGGATAGACTATAGTTTTAATAGGATTCTTTCTCCCAATATTAGTTTTCATCTTCTGTGGTAAGTCAGGGTATGCCACTTTGTCTCCTACTAACTCGCCCTTGATATTCTTTTCTTTAATAAAAATCAGAATACGTTACCCAAGTGTTGTCTGGGACAATCCCACTATTATCTGCTATTACTGCAGAAATACATGACTGGAAAGAATTATATCTCAATTTATTTAGGAAAAAATCGGTTTAAAATTTTCCCAGTGAAGGTTTTTATGTGGAATTTGGATAGCACTGTGTGGAACAAATTCAGCATCCCAACTCCCAGGTTGTCTCAGCATACAGAGAGGTGTGCCAAAACTCTTTACCTGGATTGCTGAGCCTAAACTTAGGCCAGACATAGAACTTTTCTGATTTTGTTGGTTTTAACTGGGATACAGATGATAATTTTATTCATAGTGCCTTGTATGGGGCTGTGGTTTGGATTTGTGCTGGAAAATGTGTTGGTAATTCAGGGATATTCTCTTTATTGCTGAGCAGGGCTTGCACACAGTCAAGGCTTTTTCCTCTTCTCTCCCCACCCCACCAGCGAGTAGGGGGTGCACATGGAGCTGGGAGGGGACACAGATGGGACAGCTGACCCCAGATGACCCAAGGAATATTCCAGACCCATCATGCTCTGCATAAAGTGCTGGAGGAAGAAGAAGGGAAGGGCAGGGATGCAATTGGAGTGAGAGCTTTTGTCTTCCCACGTCACCATCAACTGTGAGAGAGCCCTGCTTTCCCAGGGATAGCTGAACACCTGCCTGCCCAAGGGGTGAAAAAATTCCTTGTGTCCTTTGCTTGCACGTGAGGCTTTTGCTTTGACTGTTAAACTGCTCTTATCTCAACCCACGGGTTGTTTTCTCACTTTTATTCTTCCGGTTTTCTCCCCAGTCCCACCGGTAGGGAATGAGCAAGTAGCTGTGATTAAGTTGCCACAAGAATGGCTCACATTGACTCTGGAAAGGGGGTTTTATTGCACTAGAAATCTTCTTTCAGGACCTTGAAGCTGGCACACTATGAACTGGGGGTCAGAACTCTGCTCCACTCCTATACTGATTTCACTGAAAATCAAACAGGCAGATTTTAATATTTTAAATCCTACTTGTATTAGGAGTGATAGAAATAATTTCTCTCRTTTCACAACAGAGAGAAACAAATATATATCAGTGACAAATGTCTGGGGTGCACAGAATCAGAGTGGGAAGGACTCTGTGCTCTTTTTATCTTTTATAGTAAACAGCTGGGAAATGTGGAGGAGTCAGGGCCCCTCTTGGTAAAGATTCTTCTCTAAGAGCAATAAACAATAAAAATGTTGTAAGAAAGTAAGTAATTGTTTTAACTGAAAGAAACACAAATAGTGAATTCAGGGAGACACACAAGCAAAGCCTTGAACAGGTTGGTTTTTAGAATAGCTGTATTGAATTATAGTCTGTATAATACTTTGATTTCACTTTCCTGGTTTTATTTCCTTTGATATCTTTGTTTTCTTTTATTTTTTAGTCATGCCCATTTACTGAGTGGGAACAGGGCAAAGAAAGAAAACTCAAACTGTTTTTTTCTTACTATTTTCTGCCTGTATGAAAAAGACACTGCTTTAAAGCCTTACTCAGATTATGCTCTGTAATTGTATTTAATTTACCCATGTCAGTTCCTTGGAGTTAAATACACTTTAAAAAGAGCACCTTGGGCTTGGACTCACGACCTCTGATCTCATGCAGATTGTTCTCCATGTGCGAGAAATCCACGGAGGGAAAARCTTTCCCACTGTTAAGTGACAACCTTGATGTCCTCTTAGCCAGGGAAGGGTTCTTTCAGGTACAGTTGCACCAGAAGATGTTTCATCTCAATATAAGAAGGATTTTTTTCAGTGAGAACAATCAATCCCTGGATCAACCTGCCCAGGTATTTTATATACCTATCATAAATTAATTTTTCAAGATATGACCGAACAGGATGATGGATGATCTCATGCAGGATCCYTTTCCAATGAAAAGCTGGACCAAATGATCTTTCAAGGGCCCTTCCAACGTGAGWTTTCCTGTGATTCTCTGGTTCTCTTTCTATTTTTTGATTCATTTATTCAGTAGGGAAGACATTTCTATTACAATATCATGATCTTTCTCACTAACAATACCAATGAATTAACTCAAAATCTTATTAGAAATATTTATTTCTACAATAATTTTGTAGGGTTTTTAGCACATATGATAAAACCAGATAAGCGGAAGATTAGAATGGAAACTAGACTCATACTTTCAYAACCCAAAATATTTTTATGCAAGTGATAAGAGAGCTGGCAAATATCATTAAGAGGCTACTCTTGACTAGGTTTGAAATGTTGTGGCAAACACAATAGGCTCCTGAGGACCTGGAAAAAGAAAGTGCCCCTCTTTGACCTCAGGAAGACAAAAAGGACGACCTAGGGAGCTACAGGAGATCAGTCTCACCTCAGTCCCTGGGAGGGTGATGGAGTAAACAATGCTGGAAACCAATTCCAGGCATAAACACCAAGAAAGTGATTAGGAGCAGTTAGCATGAAATTAGAAAGGGGAAATCACACTTCACTAACTTGGTGGCCACAAAAACGAGAGGACTGGCACGGTGGATTATGGGTGAGCGGGGAAGGAAGTTTATCTTCATTTTTTTATAAAGTGATTTTTTTGCTATCTCCCCTAAGATCACCACAGAAAATCTGCTCATGTATGTCCTACATAAGTGAGGTAGACTGGAAATTGGTTGAACTGACAGGGTTAAAGTGTTCTCACAAGTGCTGTGCTCAAGTATTGATACGAGGGCAAATATTGTTAAATTGTTAACTGCTCCCTAAGGAGACTGATGATGAGACCAAGAGCGCCYTCAGAAAGTTTKCAGATGATATAAAACTCAGAGGAGTTGCTCATACACCAGATCTGTGCTGCCATTCAAGGGAACCTCAACATGCTGGTGCAATGGACTGAGAGAAACCTTCTGAAATTCAGCAAATGAAAATACAAAGTCCTGTCCATGGGAAGGATGGTCCCATGTACCAGCACACACTGGGACCAGCTGAGTGGGAAGCAGCTCTGCAGAGGAGAACCTGGTGGTTCAAACAGCAAACCAAACAAGAGCCAGCAATGAGCTTTTATGGCAGGAAAGATCAGAAGCCTCCAGGGATGCTTTAGGTAAGGGATTTTCAACAGGACCAGAGGAGTGATCATTCCCCTCTCCTCAACACTGGTGAGAATTATCAGGAAAGCTGGGTCCAGTGCTGGGCTCCTGGTACAAGAAAAATATTCCACCAGTGAAGGGCTACAAAGATGGCTCAGAGTMTKGRCTGTCTGTCAATCAGTGATGCTGARAGAGAGCTGGGGCTGCTCAGATTAGAAAAGTAAAGGCTTGGGGAGACCTTAGCACTGTGTGTGAATAACAGATGTGGGGAGCCAAGAAGAGAGAGCCAAGTTCTTCTCAGTCTTGTGACAGGACTGGCATTAATTATAAAATGCTGCTGTGAGAAACTGACTGCAGAACTTTAATTTACTTTCATTGTAATATTTACTGTGTGCAGGGAGGTGATGGGCACTCCAGCTTCTTAACAAATCACGCATTCATGATAAACAGGCAAATATGAGCACCTGGTTCACACACTGCATATGTCAGAGCTGAGCTTGCTGAACTTGCTCAGTGAGGTGCATATAAAATACTTCTTATAAAAATAACTTAAAACAGCCTGAAGAAAAAAAAAATGTCCATTTTATTTAACTACCCACCTGCGAAATATGAAAGAATATCCTTAAATAGTTTAGAGTGGCTTACCGATTGTTTGGAAAATAGAAATGTTAAAGAGCCCAGCTCARTATTGTGCTTAACACTGTGCTTAAATGTAATTACAAGTTCAAACACTGTTTTAATTCATTTTTAAATACCTCAGTGGTACTTGAATCCACATGTAACTGTGCAATTAAATGCTTTGCTGAAAGGTGCCCCTGATATTTCTGAGACATCATGTAGTCCCAAGATGCTAAATAATGTTATAATTTAAGAAACTSTTTGTAAATGTAACTACCAGTAGCTATCTGCTATGTTTAATGACACTAATTTAAAACACTAGTTACATGAAAGATTTAATCTGTATTTGAGTATCTTCTAAAATTTACTTTTGCTACTGTAAGATTTGCAGCCAGTTTTCTCTAGGACTCTTAAGAAAACTCTAAAATCCCATTTTGCAWATTGTGTGGGCATTATTTCAGAAAAAAAAAATTAAGATGCAATGGTGTTTCATTTTCTGGGATRTAGCAGTGGTGTTAGCTGCTAGAAAGGTAATACATGGAGCAGCAAGAAAARGAGACTCAAAGTTTCATGTGAGGAAAAGTCTAGAATTATTCTTTTCCTTTTTTAGCCTGAGTCTAATAAACAYACTGTGTGTAAGGTAAAGGGAGGTTTGCTCCCTTTGAGTTTTTCAATGGACATTGAAAACCTATAATATTTTCCCAGCAATTAAAAAAAAAAAAAAGTTTAAAAAGTGAGAGAAATGTAAAAGGAAGCCCAAATCCCAAAACTCAGAACTACTTACTGATCTTCATTTATCAAAACTGAAAAATTAAAAAAGCTATTTTTAGCTTTTTTAGTGTTTTAGCTAATTTTCTTAGTTTATTCTGTCCTGTGATGGTTTTAAACCCCACAGTTTTTAGCTGGAAGTACCAATCAGTGATTATTTTATGGATGTTTTGGACCCAATCTTTGTAGAAAATTTGGAGTTCCTTTTGAAAATGTTAAATCATGTATAGATTAAAAGAAATTGGATGTTAGCACAGTCCTTATTGAGCTGATTTTTTTCCATAGATGCATGTTGATGTGGGCAGGTGACTGATGTGCAGTTCACACCTTCACCACTGCTGCTTGTGTAGCAGAAGTTTTCTTCAGAGCCTTTGTGCAAAGCAGTAGCACAGACATGGGCTGTGGATTGGTATAATGATTTTCCTTTGCATAAAAATCTGGACTGTGTAGCACAAAACCTCTTCTAACATTTCTGCAATATCACCTGTAATCCACTGTTCTGTTCTCTCTCCAGGAACGCTAGTGATGTGTTTAATAATTAAACTATAAATATCCATCCAATCAATGAGAATTAAACAACCTCATGGACCTGAAGCCAAWTTTTTTATGCCTGACACATTTTGTTTTGTTTTGTCCTTTAATTATCTTGCACAACAAGGCACAGTCGATGCCTGAGTCATGGGTGCATTTTTTATACATTTTAATACAGTGATGATCCGAGTGAGGAGGATGTGTGTATGTTTTTCTTAACTAAAACATCAGGAATTTTATCACATYTGCTGTGACCATATCTTCAGTCTCTCTGAATTTTTGTATCTCACCATCTATTCGCTTTTAGTTTAAACTGTGCTCTCTAGAAACTATCATGAATTTTCCCAGTGACATCAACTGGACTTGACATCAARCCCTCAAAGACAAGCTCTTTAGCTTTCTTAAAACATTTAAATCCAGGAGAGCTTAACATATTGGCTGGACGTTTTCAGGTGTATTTTAGGACTGGATTTGCCATTTAAAAGTAATCCCACCTGTCATCTGAGAAACTCACTAAAATGGCCCATTTTAAAAGCATGTTTGTGTATTTTTGGAGCRAATTCTTAGCCTAGACTTGATAAAAAGAAACCAGGAACATATAAAAAAAATCTCTATTCTGGGTAAACATAACTATGCCCYCACAATTATGTTGGTGAACAGAAGAAAACTATTGAGCTATGTTTTGCCATTAAAGTTATTCATTTAAATGGGTTGTTTCCATTGTGCACAGGTGGTAAACTTCTCTCACATGTTTTTTGTATAAAAGTCTGAAATAAGTGHGCACTGGCAAACAGAATCTAATGGTGTCATTAAAATGATTGTAAACATGCCTGTTGTGGCAGATGTGTGCTTTCCTTCTGTTGATATACATTCGGATTGTTGGTCAGGATCAAACAAATGCAGACTTTCAGCATGTCAAAAAATGTCTGTATTCTAACAGGTCCTGTTTGGAAAGAAATCTGTTTCCTTAAGGCCAGAATAGCTATAAAATAACCAGACTGCCCGATCAGATCCAATGTCTACTCCTATTTTCTTTGATTAGAGCTGTGTTCCCTGAATTCTCTGCCATCTATGGTTTCGACCGAACAAGAGATTATGTGTTGCATCATTATGGTTTGAGGAAACGTTTCAACAGAGTAATAAATGTAGAGAAATATACAAAACTCARGGCCAGGAAGTCATCAGCTTTTTCTTCTCTCTAAAAATGTTGCCCTTTTCTTAAATACAATCGCCAGCTTTGCTGTGATTATTTACTCTACTGCACAAGGTAACACAGGCATGGCTGTTTTTACCCACCAGAGGATAGGATGAACTTAAACACATTTCCTCAGAGCCAAATTCTCCAGCCTAAACCAAAAATTGATGGACAGCTGGGAATTCAGCAGAACCATGTGCTTCCCTTCTGCTTGGAGCAGGAGCTGTGCTCCACAGCTACTTGCAAGAAAAAGTGTAGCTCTGCAGTTGCTCAATCCGCCTTCAAGCAAAGATTCCTCTGGAGTCTGGAGTAAGGCTCGTGGGGAAAGAAGCCAGAGGATTTACATCCATCTGTCGGTACCACCCCCTTGGGAAAATGTCTGTGCAGTAGTTATATGTCCCAGAGGGGGGATTCCTTCTCAGTATTTTTTTCAGGCAACGCCTTCTATGAGAAAGGATTGGTTTAGTCTTCCAGGCTTTAAACTTCTGTTTATCCAGAATAATGCTCAGAATCCTTAAATGTTCRCGGTGTCACTTGTACTAAATCCTAGTATTTAGGCTTTACAATTTCAAAATTATTTAGCTCCRTCTAGTTAGCCAAGAAACATTGCTGAGCTGAACGTACCTCTCATACACTGGCTAACAGCTCCCATCTTTGCTCAAATGCTAAAGGAAGTCAGATCTTCACTCTGCTCTGCAGACAGGGATGGTGCTGTGCCAAGGCAGCAGRGACAGCTGGTTTACAGACAGCTACAGTCACATGTCCTGGAAGTTAAGAACTTCTGTGTCAGGAATWTACCGGATTTTAGATTTGGAGCYCAAATCTCTTGGCATCGGCATCRGTGGAAGTCCAGCACAGCTTTGGARTTATGTAGGTGTAATTCTGATGCCTAAARCAGCAAAACCCATTCCATGCAGCACAGTGAATCTTTAGGAATGGTAAGAGATATACAATGTCCCTTTTTAAAACACACAAAGTTCTTTATCTGAAAAAGTCTTGGACTTTTTGACTTTCTGTGTTGTGCAATGCCTGAATATGCCTTGCTGGTGGTATTATTAGAATGCTGTAGTTGGATTTGGGGCTGGATACCTAAACAAACAGGATCATGACCAATTTGCTTAGTTAATGGAAGCACCCCCAATGTTCTCTTAACAGGGAGGTTACTCAGACTAAGTTTTCCTAGCYCAATGTGAACTTCAGTTTCCAAATCAAATCTTTTATTTGAGTGCACTCACTGCATAGGTGAATAATGTCAATGCAATCATTTTGCACATAAGTTGATCTRAATGAGAAAGTGGCTCTTTATAATGATTTCCTCTTCCTTTCAAAAAAAAGTCTTGCCTCAGTTAAAAATAACCATGCACAGATTTAGAATGAAAACACCGTTACTTGTGGCTTTTGTGTTTCTCTGTTTACAACCAAAATTCCAAAAGAAAAAATGTGGTGCACTTCTATATTTAGTAAACTGTTCTGGTGGAGAGAGAGTTAATGAGGCTGTCCCTTCACCTTGGTGTTCAAATTGCCTCCTTGATTGATGATGCGGGGWGCAAACCTGCACCATGGGTCAGTGCCCAGAGCAGCCCTGCACACAAGACACATTGCAGAGTTCCTTGAGTAGGTGGAAACAGTTTCTACTCCAGAGCATTCAGAYACATCAGATCTCTTCAGGAACAAGCTGGGGATTTACCATAATGAAAGYAAAAGTAGGTAATTTTTATTAATCTCACYTTGGTTTTTAACCTTTTTTGCCTTTTCTTATGTGAAGTAATCTTTGATTTAAATGTCTGAAGCTCTACCTGTCATAATGCTAAGTCATTTAAGAGTCATTTTCTCTATGTTAACTTTCAAGCTACTGAGTCTCATTTTCATTTTGTGCAGAGTGCAGCATAATTTTTTAAATAGTACATGTCAGCCAGAGCAGCATATAGCTAGAGGTGCTCAGACTACCTGCTCAGCACCCATTTCATTCAACAATGCCTCTTTTATTAACTGAGCACTTTTGAGTCTCGGAGCTGGGTAATTTAATGATTTTTGAAGCAGCAGTACCAATAGCTTACCTGCAYAGGGAAGGCTGTTGGCAGCAGCTGGAGGATCAGACAGGCTGCATTCTGTATTTCTTGTTTGAGCCAGGCTGTGTCCTTCAGCAGCACTGACCCAGTGCAGGACACAGTGTCCCATCTCCACTGTGCCTGCTGCACTTTCTCTCAGAATTTCTTTCTTGAGCAGGGCTATGCTCTTCAGCAGCACTGACCCTGAACAATGCACAGAGTCCCAAACACCTGGAGAAAGCTTCACTCTGGGGCACTGACACAGTCACTGTCCCTGTGGTATGTTCCACGAGCAGGAAAAATGTGATTGACGTCATTATGATCCACCTGGATGGTTTCCCTGGAAAACTCCCAGGGTTGGGGATGCTGCTTTAACCGGGAAAGTGGTGCACAGCTGAGCTTTGTTTCTGCTGATCCTCTGGTTGTCATTGACGTTTGAGTTCTGGTGCTCCTTGGTACCTTGTGTGTTTGACAGCACAGACGGGGTTCAGGCTCCTCTTCTCTCCTTCAGAACAGATCATAGCCCAGTAACAACCACTTCTCTGAGAAACAGATGTCAAACTACTGGATAAGGAAGATTTGCATCCTGGTTACCCCAGTGAATATAGTGTTGTAGCCCTGATTATCAGAAAAGTGGATATTCTACACACACACTTGGAAGTAGATATTCCTCATGCAAGTAGTACCATTCTGTTGCTGTACAGTCTTTCTTATTTCTTTCTTTATTTATTTTTAAATTCCAGTCATAAAGTAAGAATTATGTGCCAAAGATCTACTGTTTGATTCAATTTTAGGTGATACTGTTTTGGTGCATTTTTTTTTTTGTTTGTTTGATTGTTTGCTTAGTTTTTAAGATCTGTTTTGGTTTTGTTGTCACAATTTTTTATGGAAGCAAATGTTGACTTGCTGCAGTCTTTGAATTGTTTTCTGCTTCTTTAATGGACCACTTGTGCCAAAAAAAGTCACTTGGAACAGGTCTGCAGRGACTCTTTTAGAATTACTTTTATCACAAGTTTGGTTTCCTGGATGCATGCTATTTTCTTAATTTTAGTCTGGCCCAACAAATGACTCCAGTGTGATCCTGATTTCAGTGCTATCTTTTTTACTAATGTTGTTTGGAATATATTAATTTCTGCATAATTTGTTAAGGGTGAAAAGAGCAACAGTAGTATATTTTACATAAAAAAAAAAACCCCTTGGCCTTCAGCAGGCTAAGATGAACACTGATGTGCTGGTATGRGTAAAGAATCAGTGGTTAAATGAAACAGAATTTCCCACCATGGTCACTGATGTTGCTGATGTTTTGGTTTTTTTTTGTTTTGTTTTTTTTGTTTGTTGTTTGTTTGTTTTGGTTGTTGGTTGTTAGTTTTTTGTGGGTCTTTTGTTTTCTTTTTTTTTTTTCCTTTTTATCTTTCCTGGGTTTAGTAAGCTTTGTTGATCTAAAAGCATCTTTATTTAACAAAATATAAATAAATCACCTTTCTTCTACAAGACTGAACTCCGCAAGTCTGGGTTTCATTAGTGTTTTACTTGCATCCCTGTAAGATTGTTAAGAGGTAGAACTTGCTAGAACAGTAAAYATCTGCTCCAGAGCTTCAGTAAACAGTGATTATGCAGTTATGGCTTTGCATTTGAGAGGCAGGAAATTTYGGAACTGTCATGTGGAAATGTAACACTCTTTGCCTGTAGATTGCATCCTCCAAGTCAGAGTTCTGGTGTACCCCTGAGCTCAGTAGAGGAGGGAGCACTAAGAAAACACTTTAATACTTTGGTTTGTGAACTTTAAAAGAAGAGCAAAGGTGGGAGGTAATCTATTTTCCTTTTTTTTCTTTTTCCCTGCTATTCCTGTGTATGAAGGCAGGGACTTTTTTTTACACCTCTGATACAATGATACTAAGCCTAATGCTTTGGTGTTTTAAAGGGACACATTTAAAATTAATTTAAAAGAGCAAAATCTCATCACTGGCACCTTAAAGTCAGTTACTTACTGTCTGATAATGACCTGTGCTTTACAGTTAGCTTACAATAAATGAAGATTATTTTGTCACAARCTTAGGCTGTAAAATTACATTCCTAGTTGAAGGTAATTCAAATAAAGAGGAGCATGGGAAAAAATAGGCTATAATTTCAAAAATAAATCATATGTTTAAGGGACTTTCTTTTCTGGAAAAAAAATGTTGTTATCCATACTTAGATTTATTCAGATCAGTGGAAACTTYTACATAAAAAATGTAATTTTCTTCCCAAATGAGACAGATTTCCTTGCAGAAAAAGCACATGGCCTYACAAGCAGTAGTAGTCATGGTTGGTAAATATTGGCATTAGAATAACAGGAAAGTCTCAGTAAGAAGTGAGGTCAGAGCTGGGTGCTCTGCTCTGCAAACATCTGAAGGCACAGAGGGTTTGCTGTCAGACAGTGGTAAATAAATGAAAGGTCATTATGTTCCTGTATAAAGTAGATGACTTTTTATTTTTTTTTTAATCAGAGGGGCTGAACCTACTTAACCTTTAAGCCTTATGTCATCCTCTTTTTTTTTTCTAAATGTTTCTGCCTCTTCACCTTATATTAAAACTACAGTTGTCAAGCTCACATCTGCCAGGAAGAAAAGCAAAGGGAAAATAAGAAAGAAACATAATCTTTGCACAGACAAAAAAAAGATCTTTGCAGTTTATGAGCTGTGGCTCTTTGTAATGAAAATTACAATATTTTAGATAATTTTTTAGCGTTGGTATCTCCCCCATCCCTAAGATAAAACTTAGTGTCCCCTTTTATGGAAGCCTCCTGTTGGTGCAGTCTGTGGTGTGAAGAGCAGGAACAGACACAACAGAAGCTCTTGATGTTATGGATAGGAACAAAGGATTGAAACATCCTGAGAAAGGACACTTGGCACCATGAAAAACCTCAAAGGATTTATATGCACACAGTGCCTTCACCCTACACACACCCCATATATAATGTTTTGCAATTTCCTTCTCCTGTCCCCTCCCAAATTTTGTGCAGAAACATCCAATAAACTGTCCCATTATGACAACTGCTTAACCAAGGCGTATGGATGACAGAATCAGCATTAAGAAGAGTGTTCTGTGTTGATGCTTATGTGGACTTGACTTTTCAGAAGAAATGACCTCAGCCTCATTCCTCAAGGCTTCCCTTCTCTACAGTCCAAGAATYTGAGTCAAAATTGCTGGGACTTAAATGCCAAACTAATTTAATTTAATACTTTTAGCAATAGCTTGAGTCATGCTCTGAATGCTCTACCCTGCTTCATTTAATTAAAAAAAAAAACAACACAAGGCAAAAATAATACAAAAGCAAGGCTGCCAAAGTTCTGAAGTCTGCTTGTTTTCCAAGTGGGATTTGTTTACCAACTTTATTCTTTATATAGACGACAGTTAAGCTGTTTTCACTAACTCATTTCTACTACCACCACCTCACTCAAGCTAAAGGCCATGAACTCTGCAATTCTTCCAAACAAAGAAGGCAAATGGGAGTTAATAATATATCACTTTTTCAACCAAATTATTTATTTAATTAAGTCCTACAGCAACCTTAACATACCAGCATAGCAATACAAAACCTGTGTATTTTTACATCTGTTTACATGGAAGAATTAACAAAAGAACARCAAGACAAAAACATAWGCAAGTAGTGTGGCRGKTTKTTTTTTAGGCTTTATTCTTCTTTGAGCACCGAGTAGATGTGAACTCCAATAGAAATTGTTGTGAACCTCCTTTGTTAAGTGAGATTCTCATCCACTTAGTCCTYTTTTTCTGATCCCCTACTGTATGGGTCATCAACACACCATTATCTGGCAAAAGATTTGGAGAAATTTCCCATTGAAAATTTATTGGATTCTCTACCAGGGAGCTTTATACRCTTGTTTCTAAATATCTGTCCCTGGCCAATGTCCCATACCAGATATTGATTTAAAGCAGCATGATAACATTTGCRCCCATGTAGAGAACATACAACCATGAAACAGATTTGGCATTTGAACCTGCACATATATGCACCCTTGTAGTATCTGCGTTCTCTAAACTTTCAAGTTTAGGTTTCCTATAGCTGTTCTGTGTAACTTTTTTAAAGAATATTTCCACTCATCTTTAATATATCTTATTTCCAGTCYCACCAAATTGTTTTAAGTGACTGTGAACATTTTCTGCACAAATATTGGGATTCATCTGATCTATCATTAAAAGTTCACAATGTGGATATATGTGTACTAACTAGTGTCAAGGCTTCTTTTGTAGACTGACAAAAAAAATACTAATAGTAATTTATCTGACCTATTTTAAACAATAATTTTATCAAAAGATGACTCATCCATACAAGTTTCTACTCCTTTCTTTTGAGCATAATAGAATATAATCATAACTAACTCAAAAATTAACTGTAAGATGAATCTTAGCCAATCATRTTGTAGTCTAGGTGAAGGCCTCACAAGATTATATTGACTATGGAAATATCTGTACCTGACCTACAGCTTACTGAAAACTGGAAGTGTATTTTGACAGCCAAAAAGGTGCAATTCCAACTGTCTCTACTTCCTGCATGGACAAATGCCATGGCAAAGCCAGAACTGAGTAGCAGCARTTGTGGCAGGGGCATCTCCCACCTCTGCAGTGATTTGTGTTTCTCTGAGCCAAGAGGACAGAGCTCCCTGGCCAAGCAGCTGTTCCACATCTTCTCYGGGGAAAAGGCAGAAGGCCAGATATTTTTCTGCACATACTTTGAAGTAGCTTTACCATTGCTTATGGTATACATACCATAATCTGATTTAAACGATTTGTTCTTGCAAAGGGAGCTGCAGCCAAGTCATACGCAGTTAAGGGAAAATAAGACAATATCATGATTTCCTATTTATTAGAGTGAGGAATGAACTTGGATGTCCTCRTGCTTCAGAAAAGCAATGATATGGATCCATGCAAGAACTTTATGGCAAACTCAAATTCTGTTGTAAGCAATATATGTCCAAAAGCTCTCAACTTTGGCGAAAAGAATTGGATCTGATAATAAATTTTCATTTTTAGGGTCATCTCTTTCCWAAAACAAGACCTCAGTTCAGACTAGCCGTGATTGCTGAAGTTTTAATTTCACTACAGAAGGAAAAGTAATCTCTAGTCCAGTAAAACTCAGGATAGATGATAATGTTTAATATTCACCACCTGCAGATGCTTCCTGAATTAAATAACAGGTCTGAAATCTATTTTAATCTTTTTACATCCCTGTCTGGCCTGTTGGTAAATTCACTTTGACTCAGCTCCCTAAAATCCATAAAACAGACAGAGGTAAAAACATTTCTTCTTTCTCTATGTTTAAATTATTGACTAGGGAAGCCACAAAGCGGAGGCAGGTAAGTTAGAGGGCAGCCAGACACTAACTGTAATTGCATGTGAAATATTAGAAAATACTAMATAAACATGGCATGGACTTTTGAATGTCTAGTTTTGTTTCCACTGAGGTTTTGTCTGGGCTCCAAATATACATTGACTAAACTGCTTAAACCCATCTGCTGAGCCACAGGTGACAGGAATAATCAGCATTATTGCTGAAGTCTTTTTTGGACCTCTTAAAGCAAACAACATTGTAACCAAACAGAAAAAGGGGAGGAATAGGTATGTGTTTCTAAAGRACCTGACTAAATGCCTGGTCAGAAAAATGGTGTTCAGAACATTTCAAAATAAGAAGCACACAGACTAAAATCACTGGTACTGGATATGCAGCTGCATTGTCAACTAWCTTTGTTATGCCCAAATCATAAGCCCTGAGGACTGCTCTGCAGTCCTAGTGGCCATTCATCCTCGAAAAACAAAAATATAAGGGCTGGAAACCATTCTAAAAGCTGAACTTCTTTTAAAAAACATTACTTTTTCCACCAGTCTGGCCAAATCTCTGCTCACAAGAACCTTGAGCATAAACATCAAAACCTGCTTTTCCAGACAGGCTCGTAAACAATTACAGCTCCTAACTAGACATTGACCTCACTTGCCATATCACTGTACCACTTTACTGTTCCAAACTATTGTCAAGTGCCAGTAGGATTTATTTTACTGCCATATTACTCTGTGATTGCAGTGTGCTGGTGTTATTTGAACTATAACAGTTGGTGGATGGAGACCAAAACTCTGACCTCTGAGTTAAATGACCATTCATGAATAATGCAAGAAGCTATTTGCCTACTGCTTTTGGTTCTAAGTATTATTCCTCATTTTTGTCCTTCCCTATTTCTAAAGACACAGCATACCTTTTATCTAGAGGCAGATAAGCAACTTTAAAAATTCTGCCCGAACAAAAAGGTTTTTTCAGTTATTGCCATAAAAATACTTTGCCAGTGAGATTTCCTGCTTTCGTGATTTCTTCCTGAAACACAGAGTACATTCCAATATTTTAGAAATAGGTCTTGGATTGCCAATAAAATGAAATCTCAATAATTCTTAACAATCCCCTAAATATTTGAGGGAAAACTAATATAAATATCTAGGAATGTCAAATCCCAGGCAATAGAAGACTATTAATCCAGAACAGTGTTTAAAGAATGCAAATGCTAGAAAACCCATCATCCCTCTCTACCTATCCAGCTGTCATGAATCTATGTTAATATATTTCCCCATTTTCAATTTTGAAAACAATTTCTTGCCTGTCTTATAAGAAATATAATCTAGACTCTTGYATTTCCCTGTAGATATTGATAAATTCTACTCACAGCAAAAAAACCAAAAGCACTCTTCTCATGTCAGATCTGGCACTGATATCTTCTACTTAGTAATAAGTACACCATCCCTGAGGGAAAAGCATAAACTACACCATCATACCAATTCATTTTATAGATTTTCTTGCTAGGTATGCTTAGTGTTTCTTTCTCTCTTTCTAWTCTTAAGACACTTCTCACCTTGAATTCACCTTTAGTCCCTGACCTAGCGTTTCCAGTCATCATCTGTATTTTTCACCCTAGTAGGTGACACTAAAATCTATAAGAAAAATGTGTAGAACAATTGTGCTTTCASTGTTAATCTGCTTTTAATGGAGTATTTGCTTTTAGCAGTCTGAAACCRTCTCCTTGGCTTGATCTCCTTTTAATCTACTACATCTGGAGAAACGGTAAAAACTTCATTCATTTGTTTTGTAAATGGATAAAGCATTCCTTGCTCATCTTCTGTGTATGTGCATTGGAGTGGATTTTATTCATTGCAATTCAGCATTCTGGTAGYTCCAAAATGTATCTAAGTGTATGGATATTATCACCTGGCCTGTTTGTAAAGCTCTTTTACTCACTCCAAAAGTATCATTTCTGTCCACTTTCATGGAGCAGGATTTTTCTTGGGCACTYTCTGAAATGGACTTTTGTTTTTAACCAAAGCTGCATTACTCAACTTCATTTATGCAAGGTTTTAATCTATGTTAACCTTTAATTGCAACCCAGTGAACTGTGCTTTAGCTGCCATTGCCTTTCTGGATCTCACCTGCATTTTTCTTGGTTCAGCTCAACAAAGCTGCATGTGGATAAAAGCAGAGAAGTTTATAAGTGGCTTAGTTAGAGCTTGCTTCTCCAGTTGTTCTGTATGCTGAAATTCCAAAACACTGGCAGGAGTTTCTAAATAGATAAAGACTCTTACGTTAAAACAACATTAGCAAAAAATGACTGTTATATTTAGCAAGTGACTAGATATTTACAGGCTAAATCAGAATGTCAAATGACTTGTGAGCTGGTGACACCCTGGATCGGACTTGCCAATACATGACTAATGATCCAGTACAAACTGTGCTTGCCTAATTTTTCAAATGTGTTTGCCTAATTTTTCAGCTGTATAGTGTTTTCCATTTTTTTTTTTTTTTTACATTTTTTTTTCTATTTGAACTTCTCTGGGCAAGCAGCTGTGCATAGCAGGATGCTGACTTGGTTCTRCAGGAGTGATTTATAAAGGTATTGTACAAAGGCACGCATCTCAGGACCCTTATTCAATTTTTACATGACTTCTTCTCAGACAGATTCTTATTATAGCTGCTGCATACTGTTAAAATATTTGGCTGAAAGCATTTTCATTAATTGAATTTTGTGTTACTCTTCATGCAAAACATATCCCTAGTTACCYCCAAAAATATTTAAATACTCATAAACATGAATAGTCCTATTGGCTGTTATTTTATCTCACTGCTTTAAAAGAGTGCACGCATGTTTTGAAATAGTGCATTTCAGAGGACATCTCTTAAATCAGATGCCTGTTTAAACACCTTCCTGATGTACAGCCTAATTCTATCCTTGTTACATGATTCGTGCAATTCTTTTGGTTTTTAATCCTTAGCAATTCTTTAACTGCCAACATATATGCTAGAGATTAATTACTAATTATTATTTCTCATCTCAGCTTCATAATAAAAATTATTAGAGTCATAACTCTGGGATCATTTTTAAAGACATGTTTAGCTGCCAACACAGTGGCAGTTACCCATAACTAAGCTACTGCATCTTTTGAGTTGCAGTTTCACACAACTCCAACATAAAAACAATTACAAAAATGGCACGAATGAGAGAAACAAAGTAGAAAAAAAAATATTAAAATAAGGAAAGAATAGGCAATGCAATTCCTGTCTATAAGTAAAGATCTCCCTTCAACTGTTTCTTCGTGAAAAGTGTTGCACCTTCATTTCTTGCTTACAGTACCCAGGCCCTGCTAAAATGAGGACAGAGTTAAGCCAAATGCTTTCTGCTGCTAGCAAGATTTCCTTGAARTGGAAGGTCTTGGAAGACTTGGAARGGCTCWTGTAACTGTGCTTTATGCCCAAACGGAGGTGTTTGGAACTTGAAAACTCTTTAGATGTCCTGATGTCATGGTCCCACAACATCCAGACGCAAGGTTAGGATATATGAATTGAGAACACGTGTTCAAGGGACAGACAAACCCCAGGTCTTGAAGAAGACAGATTTCTTCACTGTTTTGTTGTCCTATTGCCCAATAACTTTGTCTTGCAGAGCCCACTCCCAGCTGCCAAAATGTCTCTGYTGACTGAGACAAACTTGAGAGCCCATCTGTGAAGTCTATTCCCAGGACCAGGAATCTATATTTAGGCACTGTCACACTTACAAGTGTAGAAAAATTTGGAGTTTTTTATCTTTTTTACTGTTGGTCAAGCAGATCAGGATTTTACCTTAACCTTTTAACCAGGTTGAAGAGATTTTCCTCTATCTAAATAAATAAAGGCATGTATAAGTACTGTTTCCTTTCATGGTCAAAATCCTCTCCCCAGGAATTTGGAAAAAAAAAACAGTTCCCCCCTCAAAAAAAAATTTATAAACATGTAGGACTTGATCAAAATTTCRATATTGTTCTTTATTTTTCTCCAATATATTCCTGGCTTTAATTTTCTTTGGAATAATTTTTAAACATTTGAAACAATCCCTTTCAAGCCAGCAAAAATAGAAATAAGAAAGATAAAACGTATATGGACATTTCACTGAAATGAAAGGCACTTTCCATCTTTCCAAAACCTGTCTGTCAACACAGAAGAAATATTCAAAAAATGTGAGACAAACAAGCCATATGTTTTGCTTTTCATGCATCTGGCAAAAATGTGATTTCTTTTGCCATGTTTCTCCTGTGATGAGAATTTATTTYACAAAACTGACATCACATATTTCCTCTCCTTTCTTTCTGAGCCCTCATATTTAACTAAATCTGCTGTTCCACACTGTCCTTTTTTTAGTTACCTGGTGCATTTTTTTCTAAGGTCATCAGCAATTTTTACTGGTCCAWGACTTTGYTAAAATTGCAGGAGAATCTTTAATCTGGTGCTGATGTAAGTAGATCTAGGGGCTGAAATTGTAAGAAAAATAGCATAATAGCTTAATAGGGTGTTTTATTAAGAACCTAAATATTGGCCTTCATCATGTTGATTCTTTTAGGATACCTTGCTGAAAGACATTTACTGGTTCAATCAAAAATTTTGGGCACACTAAAAATTCCTTGGCTTAATTCTTCTGTTTATGATGTGAGCATTTAAAATGGATAACAGTAGTGGTCTCTACTGGTCTTGAAATACAATAAAATATATCTCCAACACCACTTCAGAAAAATTAGATCATGCCTGATCATCTTTGATTGCTTCTTCCTAGAGTATTTTTGCTATCTGAAATGCAGGAATCACTTTTTTTTTTTTTTTTTTTTTTTATTTTTT
>NW_026623297.1:416348-514714 GCF_030028575.1 Malurus melanocephalus | reverse complement strand
AAGTGCCCTCAGACATAGGATTTATTTCATTCTGTTCTATTCCTTTTTCTCATGGTTTAACCTCTAATTGAATAAAGCTCCACACAGTCACTCACTCATTCTCCTCTGGTGGGATGGGAGAGATGATTGGAAAAGTGTGAAAACTTTTGAGTGAAGATAAAGACAGTTCAATAGGTGAAGCAAAGGCCAGACAGACAAGCAAAGTAAAACAAGGAATTCATTCCCTTTTCCATGGGCAGGCAGGTGCTCAGCCATCCCAGGAAAGCAGGAATCCATCATCAAATATAACAGTGATTTGGGGAGACAAATGACATAACCCCGAATGTCCCCTCGYTTCCTTCTTTTCCCACCACATTTCTATGCTGCATGGGACTCCATCTGGTCTGGGATATCCCTTTGGTCACTTGGGGTCAGCTGTCCTGGCTGTGTCCCCTCCCAGTTCTTCACATCCCCTCAATTTACCTGCTGCTGGGTTGAGGTGAGGAGCAGAAAAGGCCTTGSCTGTGTGTAAGCTCTGCTCAGCAATAACAAAATCTCCTGTTTCTTGCACAAACCCATACCATAGTCCCCTACAATTAAAATAGTGGTACACAGTTAAAAAAAAAAAAAAATAAATTCTTAGTCTTTATTCCTTGAATAGACTGCAAAACACATCAGTAACAGTAAATATATAGTCATTTTATTTAAAATGTAAATTAATAACCACAGTTMTATTAATTATAGAGTAACTTTACATGGCAAAGCATGTTATAGTGATTTCTTGGGTTCAGTTACATGGGTAACTTTAGAACTCAGCTGTGATATTGCTAGGCTATTCTAACAAACTCTTATTATCCTGTTCTATGTCATCTGTTCATACCATATGCTTGCAAAACATTCACAGTTCCGAAATTTTAGGTTGACTACCTCAGAGTTGAGCATGTTTGCAAATATTTGTAAGACAGAAACTTAATTTTAAATGCTAAAATTTTCACACTATGAAGCTTTCTTCCTTCAGAGCAAAATTCTGGGCACTCAATCAAAAAATTAACTAAAACAACATTTTCAAAACTGTTATAGCCAAATAAAGAAAAAAAAATAAAAAAAGAAAAAATAAAAGAAAATTAAAGAAGCATATAAAGAAACAAATAGTTTTTGTTGACTAAAATGGCACCACATGTGGTGGATGAAATAGTTCAAGCAGAGATTTCTTTCTGTTTCTAGGTCCTCTGTATGTCATTTACCCATTTGCCTCACACCAGCAGCYCACAGTTTTGGCAAGCAAAATTGCCAGACTCTTTGGTTCAAYCCTGAGGGCTCAACTCAAAACCAAAACACTTTTATTTCACGGAGGATCAACAAGCAGAAACTGATGCAAAGGGCTCAATTATCAGTTATAATGAAATGGCATAATCTCATTTATTTCAAAGGAGGTGTGCCAGTTYGTGCCAGAAGATAATGTGATTCATTACTAATAATGAAAATATGAGTTATAAACTCCAGAACTGTATTCTGTAAATTTACTGATTTGTGATGCAAGTCTAGTATATCATTTAAATGAAAGCTTCTATAACTTCATGCTGGTATACCTCACACCTATATTCYTTGGACCCCAAAATCTTTGATCTAAAGACCTGGAACAGTTAAAATCTGGAAAGTGCATTGAATACATAAACTGGCAACATTGAATCACTAATGCTTGCTATAAATACACTCATCCTGATAATTCCTGCTGAAGGAAACGATTTTTTTTCTTACCAACTCTTAGAATCATGSTATCATCAAGSATGGAAAAGATCTCTAAGATCATCAAGCCCAATCATTAACCCAGCACTGYTGTGTTCACCACTAAACTGTGTCCCCAAGTGYCACATCCACACACCTCTCGTGCACTTCCAGGGATCACAATTCCACCATCCCCTGGGCAGCCTATCCCAATGCCTGACCATCCTTCCAGCGAACAAATTTTTCCTAATATCCATTCTAAATCTTCCCTGGCACAATTTGAGGACCCTTCCTCTTTTCATGTCACCTGGGAGAAGAGATCAATGCTCATAAGTAGAGTTCATTCAGTCCTAAAAGAAAAGGGGAAATGACTCTCCATTTTGCATCAGGCATAGTGAGACTGTAGAGCTCTGGCTAAACCTGCTGGGTGGTTTGTTTACAGTTACATTTTCATGAGGTGAAGCCGAGGCTTAGATGGAAGAATAATCTCACAGTGATCCCACCATGTCACTAAGTTGTGGACAAACGAGTCTCTAAATTTACTTGGGAAGAGAAAAATTAGTTCAATTCTCACCCTCCCATCCTCTTCTCTGCTTCTCAGTATTATACTTTTTATAAAACTGGTATGCTGTTTATTGCATCTATCATATTGATTTTAGTTTTCCTTACACATTTATTATTATTTTAACTATAGACCTATAYAATCAATCAACYCATATTTCAAGAATACACACAGACCATCATCAAAACTTGGACCACATACAAACATGTAAAATGCAGCAATTGTATTAGAATAGATCCATCAGCATCCGTCTGATTTGAAATGCAAGAGAAGATCTACCAGCTTGAAATAATGATGGCTGGTATCAAATATTTTCTGAACTATGTAAAAATACATTGTTTGCTACTTCTCCCCCTAAAATTCAGCAAAAAAAAAAAAAAAAAAATAACCACAAGGGTTATAAAGTGAACATCTGAGCCATTTGTTCACATCTGTTCCTTGTCCTGCAGATTGTTTTTGGTATACAGAACTGCCCAAGCTTGTTTCCACTATATTTAGTTTGGAAAACCAACCCTCCATCATGGCAGTGTTACAGAACCAGGACAATAACTCCACCCTGAGCTTTATGTTGTGGAAACCAGGTGGTTTAGAACTTTTATAAAATCAAAGCTGTGCTGGCTTTAGTTTGATCATATTAAAYGCTGGCATGTCTTTGTTTTCTCTACTTTTATCTTAGCAAATGCTGACACTGCTCTTTGTGAACCTTCTTAATGGACAGATTTGTTTTTACCACAAGCCTGCCATGTGGACTTGAAGTAGTAAATAACAAAAARGAGTGGTGATTTCTGCAGCCCAGTACATCTGGCACTCATGTATTCACAGCACCTTYAACCATATCGATCTGATTTTTCTGCAGCTTGCAAAGATATTTACAGTTTCAAATTTTTGCAATATTTTCCAAATAGATCATATCTATGTATTTAGTAATTGATAGGAATGGCACTTGGCATCCTTTTCTTGGACAAGCAAATATGCAGAGGCTTTAAAAATAACCTTTCCTTTTCAGCCTGCAGGAAAATACTGTGGATGTGGGATACTTGGAAATATCTTTTTAAAGGAGATTTAGCTATTAAATTTCTGAGATGGTATGTTGGAATGTCAGATGGGAAAAGTGGTTTCATCACCATCCTGCAAGGGTGGGCAGTGCAGTGTAAGCTATTAATATTAAACAGATTTACTTTTTGTGAAGTGGAGGTTCAGTCTCCTGGAGCATTGCCTAGAATGGTTTGCTTTGCTGACTGGGTGAAACAGCACAAAAGGCAAATTTCACACCTTGGCCTTACTACAAAAAAACCTGAGCTACGTGGTAAGTGTGAACAAAAGATATGAAGTGGGATGATTTCTTTCAGGATTTGGTTTGTGGATTTTTTCCTCTTGAGAAATTCTGAACACCTTTGAGAATGGAAAGAGAGTTAGAGAGTGGTTTTACATAAAAAGCTGCAGGGTTTTTTAAGAATTAAACTCCATGCAGGAAGTATGGTTTTCTTCTTAGCATTTCCCAATCTACTTCATTTTATCATTCTGGGAGTAGATTTACCAATGTTCAAAATATATTTTATTTCTCCTGTTACTTTTGACACTTTTTAACTATCTCAATAGTTGGCTCCCTTTGTTGTCTGAGACTGAATTGAGCAGGCAGATGCAATGTGCAAACAAATATTCCTTGAACTGTAAACAGAGGAACAAAAAATGAGCTGTTCTCATCAATTTCATAACTGAACCAGAAGGGTTTTCTGCTTTGGAAGAAAAGTTGAGAGTGTCAAGAATATTAATGTAATTAATTTTCTAATCGAGAAACAACATAAATAACAGTTTAAGGTCAGAAATTTTTACCTTCATCAATCTAAAAMGGGTTTTCATAGTATGTCTATCTTGAAGTATTGTCTAAAAAATTTCATATTTGTACTGGAAGAGGGTGTTTCTTAGGGTATTTGTTGTTTTTTGGGTTTTTTTGTTTTTTTGGTTTTTTGTTTGTTTTTTTTTAATATGATTTTTGTCAAGCTGTGCTGTATTTTTGCCAGAGTAACAAAGGAGGAGATAAACTTGCAACAGAAATACTGAACTCAGTATCAATAAKCATTGCTAGGGAATGGAGATTTTCCAGAAATTTCCTCTATTCAAGAGCTGATTGGTGGCAAGGATTAGGAAGAAAATGCAAGGAAAAATACTTTATGTATTGCACTTTTCTTTCATTAAAATATATGTTAAATAGATATTTATTATACAGTGATGTGGTTTTGTTTCAAGGAATTACATTTCCATTCACCTAACTGGCTTTTGGTGGCTTGCTTGGAGTAATTAGAAAACACATTTCAGAAACTCTGTCATCAAATATGACTTTCCTGGTTTGAATAAAAAACTTCCCTGTATACAAACTACTCTGCCCCAAGCTGCTGGTGGCTTAAGACACAATTTTGTGATGCAATCTACATTCAGGAATATTGACATATCTTGCATTTAGTAAAACAATACTATTAAATCCCCTGTATGTATGATTGCTATTATTCCTCCTGTTTAAATCAAAACAAAATTAAATAGAACAACCAAAACCCAGAATGTCTTCTTGTAAGCAAGAGAGGTTGAAACTTATGCTGTTATTTTTCCAGACTCCGAAATGAAGCTCATCTTGGGTTGGTGCCAGTTCCCTAAACAATAAAAGTAATACAGATATATTCTCAATTTAGTGCTTCTTATTTTCTCATCTGAAGTGGCTTCTCAGTATGAAAAGTCTTGGTTATTTGGTTTTATCTGTTTGGCTCTTTGAGGAATCTTTCTTCCAGTGACATACTTTTTTAGTTGGATAATTATCAGAAAGATACTATTGCCTACTTACACTCTCTAGCTAAACTTTGTGCAAAAATGTCCTGCATAGGTGARAACCAGTCTTTGTCACAGGTGAGATTCAGTGTTTTTTTGAGCACTTCCAGTCTTGTACTGGGTATTGCAAACCTTCCATGTATCCTGTCTTTCATGCCTAGGACCAGTAAAAAAAAATAAATGCTGCTAAGAGATACATTTATAGATATAGATATAGATGTAGATATAGATATAAATCAGATATAGAGATCTATATGATATAGAGATAGATATAGATAGATGACATCGATATAGATACAGATAAAATCTATATAGATATAGACACAGATAAAATACAACTACTACATATATATGTATTAATAACACTAATCTTTCTTTGTTTCTGTTCATGTTACATTATTGTAAGAAAAACCACTGGGTCAGGGGAAGTTCCTTGGGTAGAAAATATTTTCTTCCTTGGAAACTATTTAGTTCATTCAGAGAAAACACACTTTCAGAGGCTGAAATTTGTCCAGCAAAGAGTTGAAAATCACAGAAAGGTCCCCACAAAACTTGAGTGGGATAGCTTGCTGAAAGGAGCAGCAGACAACCAGGCATCAGAAATGAGGAAAGAAACTTCCCCAGGGCCAGAAGGAGCTGTGCCAATTTTGTTGCAACCCGAAGCTACTGAGCTGGCCAGAAGCTGAGAGCATCCCTGCAGAGGCACAGTGGAGGGCTGCATATAAACCCTTTTTTTGTACTGTGTGTGACTGAGCTGTGATGAGCTGTATTTACAGAGTTGYCCTAATGTGTATTCTAATTAAATCTGGCCTTCTTCAGGTTAAAAGTCTTCCAGACTGTCTATGCAGATCTACCTCAAAGCATTTGCTGACTCTGAGTACTTTCAAAATGTCAAAGGCTCTTATTGTTAAACCTCTGACATTCTTTTGTGCAAGAATTAACTTTAGGCTGTACAGGCCTGTATATGTATGTTTATTTATGTATCTATGCTGGTTTATAAGCCATTCAGCCTAACTTTGGGGAGTTGCCTTGGTTAAATGCAACTTCTCTGCCACAACAGAAACTTCAGAGCAGACCAGTTCACCCTGCATTTTGAAAGACCTGTCTTATGTGCCCAGCTATGGTTGAAATGCAACCATACACTTTTTTTTTTTTTTTAATACACAAAGCTGCAGATGAACAGACACTGTCATTATATTAGAAATATTGTCTTTTGCTGTGCTATGTTTTCACTCTAAGCAATACAGAGACAGTTTCACATAAATAATGTTTTTGAGGCTTTTTTTAATTTTAACATGGTTCTACAAGAATGCACCCTGTAGAACTGCACTCACAAAACAGAGCCATTTAACCATGTACAGAATTCTCAACGCAGTTAATTCTCACTTAATTCTAATTCCATGTGATATTTTGTGCTCATAATATCATAGTAGCAGGGGGTGATAGTAATGAGTGAGTATTACATCAATGATCTATGTCTCTGGTTGGAATTTTGCTTTAACTATTTGTTCACAGTGAATGAAGGACTCTTAGCCAACCTCATTCAACCACCTTGGGAGGGGAGTCAGATTTGATTTATCCACTGAGAAGTACTGGACAGCCCAGTGAACTCTTTGCAAACAGTGGTTATCTAGGAAGGGGCAGTTATCTAGGAAGGGGCTGCCTTAGAAGTGGCTGAGGTCTGTAGAATACAACTCTATAAGAATAATAAATGAGAAACAGAAATGGCATTTTAAGTGTACAAAAAAAAAGGGTAATTTCTGAGTAAATTACCTCAGTTCCCTTCATATTAAAAAAAAAAAAAAAAAAAAAAAAAAAAAAAAATTCAGTATATACAAACACTGGTTTGACTTTTTCTAAAATGAAAATCGACTATCTCCTAAAGAGCTTGCTTTGTTGTAGAGGTAGGGTAAATAGCTCAGACTTAAATACCAGACTTTAAAATGGCTAAAATTTGAAGTATACCCTACCCTAAGATACACATCCATGGGACTGATGCRTTCATTGAAAATTTGAAATTTGGTGGCACAAAGAGGGCAGCAACACCTTCAAGACGACTTCTCATATATTATATAAGATTGTTACATCCTCCCTGCTTGGTGCTGATACTTTCAGCTCATGAATGTACGTAACTCTGAAATGCTGTACAGATATAGCAGATCAAATCTTTTGAGAGGAAATGCCTGCAGTCACTGCTGTACCCCTTCCCCTAAATTAGCATCTGTGACCCAGCTGCATAAGCTGTTTTTCTGGCCAGGATTGAAGGCTCCTTCCCACTGCCCCATTGTAATTTTTGTGGAGCACAGCCCACTTAGCATGGGCTGCACTTTTTCTGCAAGGGTTGGGCCCAAAGCCTTTGACAAATTTTGCATTTGCAATTTATTTGCTCCCTCCTGAGTTTGAGAATGAAAAGCAATAGATAATGCCTCAAAATCAGACTTTTCATGATGAAATAATAAGGATTGGTGTAACTGACATCTTTTCTTTATAATACTCATTAAATTAGACATTGTTTTGATATTTTACTGAAAAACTCATTTGCAAAGACTGTAGTCAGGAGAAAAAGAATTGGATGATATAGAAAAGTCAAACTGTAGCATTATGAACACAGAGCAGATGAAGGGACCAAGCATCCCAAACAACACAGAAAACTCATTTTTGTAATGGACATAGGAGTCCTTTTCATTGAAACTCCAGCTGTTTTGTTGGACTTAYGCTCTAGAAAATATCAGCTAAACTTTGTTCTTTCTTTTGGAAATTAAATTAAAGTCACTTTCAATCTCAGTATTCCACAGTCTTTTGCAATGAGGCAAACAATAAACTCCCATGTCCCACAGACCAATTGTGAAATGAAAACCCCATGGCACTTTTAGGAAGAATAGGTGAGTTAGTTCCAGTGTGGTTTGGACAATTTTATGCTTTCTGGCTTGAACTAACTTCACATTTAGCCATAAAAAATATTTTTCTTCCCTTGCTTCAAACTGCCACGCCATGCTTCTGCTTGCTACTGAGCAGTTTCTGCCAAAGTCAAACAAGAGGGAAGAAATAAGATAAGCAAAACTTTCTAAAATATGTATGTTGCTAAAACCTCCAAATTCTGCATTTTTTTCACTTCCTTTTAGTAAGTTTCTACATTTTTTTGTATAATTTAAATTTTATAATTAGAGTAYAGGGACTTTAGTAGATCTGGTGCCTGAGAGCAGGGAACAAAACTGACTAAAACCAAGATTTTTATCTAATTATCTCCCCTAGTTCATTATAAAGGTAGGAGCTTTAAGGAATGGTTGTATCAGAAGTTTTTGTAGTCCAACAGCCTGCCTCTAAGAGAGAACCAGTCTAGTTCTAAAGGATTTATTCTAATAAATGAATATTTTATACACTAATAACATTTATTTAGGTATCAGACTATTTTAAAACACAATTAAATTAAAATTAATTTTCTTTGTGTAGGTCTAAGTTTTCTTAGATGAATAGAAAAAAAAATGCATTATATAAAGAAGAAATATTGCCTAGGTTAATCTGGCAAAAAATTCAACTGAGTGGGAAGAGTGTCTGAGTTAAACCCCTTCAAGAAAATATTGTGACCTGCATCATAGGTGGGGTGGTAAAATCTGCTGGAAGACACATGCTGCAGATATTCTCTGCRTTCCTTTTACAGCCAAGGACCCTAGAGAATTTGTTACTACATCATTACAAGTCATATTTCATGTCTGAAATATTTATAATTTTATTTTATTGAAGCTTAATCTTCAGGTAGGACACTGGGACATTTTTATACGCCTCCATTTTCACAGCCTGGCGTACACAGACTACGCCTTCAGGGCAAGTTTTATTGTGCCAGTGTAACATATGTTCCCAATAGGTAAGTGACACATGAAAGGAAAGGAATGTGATTTAATGTTTCAATTTTATTGCTTGCAATTTAACATATGGCAGTGAAGAAGATACAATCAATAAAGCGACATGAATGTGAAAGCACACAATAAAAGATACCTCAGAAGGAAGGTCTGATTTGAAGATTTATTGAATCTAACTAGTCAAATAATTCAACACAAAAATTGTATTTATGGTCTTGGGCTCATTTGTTATTGGCGGCTTGCTAGTGCATGGTTAATGGTTTTGTAAACTTCTTCCAGAAATTGGGTGCACATTTTGTACTTCATCTATTTCCATTTCACTTGCATAAAGAAATTGTAATCCAAATCAACAATGCACTACCACAATTGATTTTTTTCCTGTAGGAGGTCAAAATTTTAATTTTCTCCTTTTGTAACCTCTTTCAACATTCATTGATTTTCCTGATCTTCTCTTTTTTCTCCTCTAAATGTCCCTCACACTATCCAAGAATTCTTTTATCAGTATGGCCAAACAATGTCCAAGAAAACCATGTTTCCATTTCTACACTAGTAACAAATTGCAAAGACGTTAAAAAAAAAAAAAAAAAAAAGTTGAGGAAAAAAAAAAAAAAAAAAAATAAACCCCCCACATTTTCTAATAAAAAATGAATTAAAAAAATGCATCTGATTTTGCAAAGATGTCTGGTTTTACTGAAAAAATGTAACAAAAATCTAAATTTCCAATGAGTTTCCTGAAAAGATCTGACTTTTTTTTTTTTTATTTCCAAATAATAGAATGCCCCCTTTTTTTGTTTCAGAATAAATATCTTGGTGAGAAACAATTTTATTGATTAGTGAAAAAGCATGAACATTTTGAATTTTTCTTCTTTAAGTTGCAGAGAAGTTAGACGTTGATTCTGGATCTGTTGTTTCCTTTCATTCATAAGTTTACTAAATTTTACTAAAGTCAGCATTTATTTATTAAAGCACCTCCAGAATTTACACCTTCTGTAATAGTCCACATGATTAATCTGGTTACAACAAACTGAATATGAACTGAGTATAAACAGGAACTGTTAGGATTGGATATTTTTAAAGGCAACCTAAAATTTCATTGTGTTTTGCTGTCCCTTCTGTAATCAATTTTACTACGTGGAAGGAGAGATATTTTCTGATCCACTTTCTCTTTTATTTATTTTATTAATCTGATTTTAGAACACTTATATGAATTTTTGTTACACATTCCTTTTCTCCTGGTAAAGAATCTTGGAGGACACACATAGGTGGTTCAAGGATCTTGTTATAACCACACCTGAACAGGTAAAACCTTGTGAAGGAAACCAACATAGTGCCAGCCAGATTTCAGATTTATGGTCTTGTTCTCCAGCTGCATCAGTTTACAGGAGGTTTATATGCCTGTCTCTTTGTACTGAACATAGCTTGAGGCCASCCTTAATTGCCTTTCTGTCAACATCAGTCTCTTCTTCATGAATCTTCTTCATTAACATTTTCCCTGATTTCCACTTCCAAAAGCCTAGAAAATGCTAATTTTCTTCCTTTCAATCATGTAAGCATTAGACAAAACTGTAYCTAAATCATATTATGGTCTTGGCTTATGTGGAATTCATATATGAAATAGGCATTGAAAATGCACAAAACTATTCTAACAATTCTAGAATTTCTTCATGCATGGTATAAGCTGAATCCATGCAGGTATAYCACTGTGATCCCTGAGTGCCTGTAAATGTCTCTCCCATGACTGTGTGGAGCACATGGTACCTATTTGCTTTGTTGTCACATTTTATGGTTCATGAAGCTCCTTAGGATATGCCTTGCAATAAAAGTTGTATTTAAGAGATGATTGTAATTTTATATGTACAAATGTGCACATACACACACACAGGAAGAGAGAGGAAAGACATTTGTTAGACATCATCTGCATTCATGTGTACAGTCCCTGTCATTATGGCACTAAGGATTATCCAAAACATTTGTAAAATCTGTGGGAGAAGGGCATAACTGTCAGGAATTTCCATGAGGTCCCTGTTGCCACRTATCACTTCCTTTCCATCTTCTGGCTTTAGTTGACACAAAGACTGCTGGATTCATTCATCCTCTTCTATCTTTTAAATCCTGCTTTGTTTACCTTTGCCACAGTGGTGGGAGGTGAGAGATGAAATATRTTCAGCACCAGAGACACTCATTGTAGGCATATACACCTCTCATAAACTGATGCAGCTGGGGAGCTAGACCCATAAAACTGCACTGTGTGGGTGCCATATGGAAAAAGATTCCATAATCTGTGAAGCATTTGACTCGCATTAAATTTGTCAATATGTATCTTTTACATTTACCTCTAGAAATGAAAATTCCTTGTAATGTARCAATATTTACTTTTTTTKTTGTTGTTTTTAAGTTGGACACTCATGTGTTTCAGGCCACCATAGAAGAAATGAGTGAAATTTTAATAAAATAAAGGCAATTTATGTTAACCCCAAAAAGATGCCCAGTACATTTCTAGACAAATCCCATGTGAGAAGTTTTCTGTCACKGTATATCTACATCATTCTCTGCCAAGTCTAATCATCCAGCTATTGGCTAAAAATAAGTCCACTGCACCATGGCAACTGCCTAGCGTTGCAAATAATGTTGCTTTTGAGATCTTTAAAGGTCAGGAGCAAAAAACACTAGGCCTTCTTCCTTGTGATATAATTAAAGCAAAGTCATCAGCTTGTTTGGGATAAGAAAAGAACTTTCTCCATCTCTCTTACGCTAAATAAACTGGGAAACCTCCTTTCAGTAGCTTATTGTACTTACCCATSCATCTTTGAATAGTGCTTTCCCCAAAATTATGAGTTTGACTGAAAGTCTGACCCGGCCTCACATGCTGGCAATATGAAAAAACAAATGTAAAGAATGAGGTATTTCATTACTAACAGCCATCCATGCCTGGCCTTATAAGATATATCAAGGAAAATGGCTGAAAACCAAACCCCTCAATAATTTAAACACCAGCTCTGAAACGCTGACTGCCTGACAGTTGCTGTGAAAATGCCCAGGCTGCCCAACCAAAAACCACCTCAACTATTTGCCACATGTGACCAAAGCCACAACTATGGGAAACAGCTTTACAGAAATTCTTTTCAGTACCTTCCCTTTTCCACAGCCCTTGCCAGCCTTCTACACAGTAGGATCCCTGGAAGCAAGCTCCAAACCCTCTCATTTTGACACATCCATGATGAACAGCTGTAAAYTCTTAGGCACTGATTACTGCTGCCTTGAGCTGAGCCATTGAAATAAACCAAAAAGGCAGCAAAAAATAGAAATATGTTATTGAGTACGTGGTTAGTGGTCTTCGTGCATCAGCTGGATGGGTGGCTTCCAGTTTGTATTGCCGAGGCTGSTGCAAATCATGCACAAAACACAAAACTGGTTCATTTTTCACTGTTTTCACTCTGGAGTTATTTCTGGGCAAGGAAAAAGTGAAGAGAYCAAACAAGATTGTAATGCTTCCTTCTCTTTCTTCTTTGTTAAATTCTTCATTGATGCTATTCCTAGAATTTTACTRCCTTCAAGAATACTCAGAGTGCATCCAGGAGATCAGGTGGTRGACATGGTTATAAGAGTTTTGTGCTGTTTCATGATATTTGAAGAAGTTAAGATGCAGAGAGTAGAAGAAGCCCTTTAACTTTGCTTTCTGGCTAGGCTAACTGGTAGGCAGGTGAGAAATTGTTTCTATCAGCTGAGAAAACTACTTTATGAACAACACCTGCATTCCTTCCAGCTCCTGAGGTAGCTCAGAGAGGATGATGCATTGTGGTGTTGGTATACCCCACATCAGATTATGCTCTGATTTGAATTATGGGTGAAAAAGYTCTTGGCTGTAGGTAACACAGCTGCCCTGAGCCTATCTCTGTGCTCAGCAGTGTATCTRGGCAGGCTTAAGCCTGTACACAGTGTTTTATGAAACTCTGAGTTGGCTGGCTGTTCCCTGTGAGGCCCACAGCAATTCCTACCACCAACATAGCGAGGAAATAAAAGACAACTGTGAGAAAAAAAAAAGAGACGATAAAAGCTATTTGTAAAAAACAATGCCCCACAGTGCTCCACTCATGGCACAAAATCATCCATCTGGGAAACCTTTGCATGATTATTGCTTGAAAACATGCTTCTTATCTGATCAAGTGCTTCTTAGGAATTTCTTCATAGTCTGGGGTTATAAGACAGTTCCAGAGAGATGTGATGCTGCCTGGTGCTCACCATGGCAGCCCCAGTCCAGAGAAATGATTGGCTCTAAGCATGGGCAGCTTCTCTATAAACACATGAAAAGTATCTTTATTTCAGAAATTAAGCAAGTGRTGGAGAAATTTTGTTTACTTTGTTTTACTTCTTACATGAAACAATGTTTATTTACAAAATAAACTACTGTTTATTTTACCCCTTTCTTTTTGACAAGAGCATGTAATTCTTGTGTAATTCCACTTTCCTCTTTAAATTCACGTAATATGAAATATCTCACTGTATATGGTAATTTGCTCTTCAGTTGCTGAAAAGCTTATTTCAAAAAAATGTTTCAAGTAATTCTCCAGCAGGTTCAGGTGGAAAAGAGCCCATTGCTTCCCAAAGTAAAGCTGGCAGTGAAACATATCTAGTGCTGGTTCTTGAGAGTGCAGATGCTTCCAAACTGTGAGTTCCCAAAAAATCAGCACTAGGAAATAAAAAGACAATGGGTTTGTTTCTGTTTGTTTGGTTTGGTTTCGGTTTTTGTTTTTTGGTTGTTTTTTTTTTTTTTGCTTTGTGTGGGCTTTTTTGGGGGGGAGTGTTTCATAAAAGAAATAGAAGGAGGATGCATGTGAGTTGTTGGTTTATATACAGAGATATTTTTTGGTAAATTTGGGAAAACAATTTGYAGTTGGAAGATTAATATTTTTTCACTTTAGTTAACTAGGAAAAGTCTTTGCTTTGTCTTCACTAGACTATGAGCACGAAGTGTTAAAAGTTACCAAACTGTGAAGTAAATTAAAATAGACTTGTAATTTGTCATCATCACAAAACCAATATATGACAAAATTAAGTTCAGGCAAACAGACTTTCTTCAGGATCAGTATGGCAGAAGCAAAAACCTATGAGGTTCATTGACGTGTAAAAGTGCACTGACATTTTTAGAATGTGCACTGACTTTTTAAGAATACTGATGCAGAGTGACTAGGAAAGGAACAGATATTTCTATTAGGGTCCTTTGAACCAGTGCTGCAGTCTGGTAGTGGATGCTGGATTTAGGCGCAGGCTCGTATCCTTCATTAAGAAATCAGTAATTTGTTAAGCGGAAGACAAAAAAAAAAAAAAAAATCTGCTTCTGGGTTGAGACGCAAAGGTATGGGATTCATCATTAACTGTGCATCTGCCTTCAATACCAGGCAAAAAGCAATATCTACTTCTCACCACATATAACACCTTCCAGAAAAGAAAATCACAGTGGTCAGCAAAACCASTGTATCTTCATAATACTTCAAAGAGTTTTTCCCAAGAAATACTATTTTCTCTATTTTACAGCTGGAAAACCAAAGCAAATAATAGTTACAGTCAATCTTTTCAGACATTAATTCGCTAAATTACTCMTGTTTGTCAATCTTCAAGTTTTATTCCAGCACCTGTCAGAATAGTAGCCAAGCTCCTCCCCTGCCAACCCAAAGTGTTGGGTGTATTTCAGYGAGACATCTATAATTAGTACCTAAGTAAGTAGAACTCGAGTCATCTGCGGTTATTCATCATTAAGCAATCAGGACAYGCTTTAAAGTACCTACATTTACATTTAGAAACTTCTGGCAGAAGCCAAGTAAAAAAGGAAACTTTTGGGAGTGTCTCAAAAATGTCAGAACCTGCATCCCACAAGTACAAGGTCATTCTCCCTTTTGCAAGAAAGGATGCAACAGTGCAGAGAATTACATAAGACAATGAATGGACRTAAGGAATGTTTGCAAGTGTTTTCAAATGAATGTATTAAAATTTGTAATCAAACACATATTTCATACTTTGTTTTGGCACAGAAAACAGTGAATTAAAATATAATTTTTGACATTATACTTGAATACTAAAATAAGTTCTATYTATTTTTACTTGTGATTGTATTTCAATGATAACTCTCTGGGTTAAAAGAACATTATTACATGCAGGTACGTTTTTGGCACATTTAGGATGGAAAAACTTTTCTGATCAAAGAAACTGAGCAATGGGGGACCTGACTAGTGGAACCAGACAATGGAATCCAAGGTGSTCTTGTAGATAATAATTCCTAACAGCTGCCCCTTACCCTTGTTAACATTGCAATACTCATCAGAAAGAAAGTAAATTTCAAAGATTCCGGGGGGGAGCTTGTTGGGTAAATTGCTAGGTCAATTCTCTTAATTTTTTATTGGAGAAATCCAATTAATATTTTCACAAATGGGCATAAGTTGGTGACCTGGAAAAAAATACAGTTACCTCTTGTTCTRCTAATTAATATTTTAAAATCACCTGAGTTATTGTATCAGTTCGCTGCTTGTTTCAAGGTGGGATACCTGGCAGACATTTTTTAATAAATATCATGGAACCATAGAAATGTTGATCTAGTCCAGCTTCCTGCTCAAAGTGGGATCATTGCCAACACTAACCTTCTGGTTAACATTTTTTTCTTTTCTCTTAAAGTTTAAACTGAKCCTTCCAAGCTGTAATTTCTGTTGTTTGCCCTTTGTTTTGCTCTCTGATCCTACCAAGACATTCTTGGCTCCACTGCCAGCGTAACTCCTGTTCATCTCTGTTGTTGGGTCTCCCACTTTGGCTCCAAYTTTGCCAAATCTTTTCATTGCTGACTTTGGTATTATAACAGTGCATTTGAATAATAAATCTCTGTCCCATCGAATTATGCAGTTACAAAAATACTTTAATATATTTCTGTAGGGACATAGATGCCTGTACATACATACTTGAAATTCATGTAGGTTTGTATAAATTGTCTTTCTTACAATATTGACAGCAGTTGAAATCTTAGCCTGAAGTCGTCATTTATCCTTGCTGTTGGTGATGTCAAATACAAAACTTTCAGTTCACAACCTTTTTTAAAAATATATATTAGAACTGGAAACTATATAGAAACATAAACRTGCATATAAACATACAGATGCTCATTCCATATGCAGCCCAGACACTCTAGGGCTTGAAATATTTTATTCAGGAAACAATTGCAGCATGAGATCTGTATACTTTTCCCTTTGACAAGGTTGCCTCCATGGCCTGAGCAAACTTTTGGCTTCACAGGCACCCATGGAAACATGTGTAACTATTTGTGATTACAGTGGGAATCATTTTCCTCTGGGCAAACAGATTTTTGACTAGAGATGGACATCAGCCATGCAGAGCAGATCCAAATAAGGATTTCAGAAGATTGAAACTTCCACTTACTGCATKTTGGATCCAGGATTTTAATTTAACGCATTACAAAGATAGGGACTGTTTATGAAATCCATGTACTGATCCATCTGGATGTTATTTGCATCTGTGATTTAGTTAAGGGTCTCATTTACATTTTATATTTGAATTCAAGAAACTCTTTAAAACACTTAGCTAAGTACCACTGGGATAGGGAAATCATTCCCCCAGAATGGTGTAAAAAGGAGACTGCAGAAAAATCATAAAATTATTAAAATTGTTCAAGCCACTACAGAAAAGTTTTACAAAAATCAGAAAAAACTGGCTCAGAAGAAAAGCCACTTATAAAATGTGATGCAGTACACATTTTCTAGGTATGGGAAAGAGTTTCGAAATCTTTGAATAGTAAAACACACATTTGTTTCTAGAAATAAACCTAATCCTTTCTTCCAAATTTTTCTGTGGATGAATGCAAAACATAATCTATCTAACTTTTTGGTTGCTCATGAATACAACAGTGATCTTTTTGTTGTTGTTGTTCTGCACAAAAGCAGACATTATTTTGTGCTGCAAAAACCACATTTTTGTCTGGAGTCCAGGGGTTATTTTATTAAATGTTGAAGCAGAGACTAATATATAGGGAGAGTACTTTAGCATATATTAAGACTTTTTCTCCACTAGAAAGGAGGAGGATGAAAATGTCTACATTTTGAACAGCAGACCTTACTTTCCTTCATCATCAGAAATATTAATATTTTATCCTCATTTTACAGGGGGAGTATCTAAAGTCAAGAAAAACAATTCTAATTACACTGCAAAACATGTCACTAATCCTGAGATTAGGCATAACCATATCCCATAACACCATGTGATGATATTTTTGGCATTGTTCTTTAACCTTGCTTATTCTCAGACACYGTCAGTAGAAAGACAGCGCTACAATAAAGGGTAGTAAATAATTTCTGGAGGAACTCAGCATAGTAAAGGAAAATACTGTAAATCCAGTGAGTCATACATTAAAAATATCTCAGGCTTTTCAAGGAGTGGCTCAAGAACATGAAAATCACGTGGTATAACATGGCAGGATGCAGTAATTGTGCAGTTTCTCCAGGACAAAATGCCAGTTGTGGTTTGCAGTAGCAGTTGTGTGTCTTGCAAAGCAGCTTGGTGTGACTCATCAGATCCTACTGAAATCCCAGGCTAAATTGTAGCTTACCATCACAGAAATATTTTTCCAGTATAAAATGTCTGTGTTTGTCCACTTTGCACATCCTGTCCTCATTCAATCTCATGGATGTCCCTCATGGCATTAGAAAACATTTTAACTTACAATGTGAGTTGTAGAGTGATCTTTGTATTCTTTCTGAAATTAAAAATATCCCCTATGTAGACAAAAATCCCTACGTACATCTATTGCATTATGTTTATACCATAATTTTTAGAGTATAAAAATGTAATTCCATGAGTTTTCATAATATCAACATTGAAACTGAGTATATAGGGCAAATTTTGTGGGAACAAACCACTATTTAAAATTACAAAAGATTATACTTTATTTAGGATCATATGAGCAACACTGCACCACTTTAATGATGATTTCTTCTCAGAAAATCCTGCAATCTTAATAGATGGAATAACACACAAAAAGGAGAGCCCAAGGAGACAAAGCAATACTAATTAGCACCATGACCTGAAGCAACAATTTACAAGTTTGGAAAAGATGTACAGAGCAGCAATTTTTTTAAAACAATTTTTGGTAGTAATGTTATTTACCCTCAGAAGAAAAAAAAATACAGAAAATAAAATCTAATAACGAGAACACTGCCTGTCAATTGCCATCTTTGGCTTTGTCTGTGATACTATATTAAGATAAATACAGAGATAAAATATTTAATTAGTATGTACCTCAGAACAAAGTAAGAAACTGATTTATCATATTTAAAATGGGTGAGAAAAAAGGTTTTGTTTTTCTGCACTAGTTTTGTCCTCAAATTTTATCAAAATTGATATTGCATAAACCCTCAAATTTTGGCCTAGGTGTTATTGAAGATGAAGCAATAAAATTTATAAAACTGGAAAAAAATCACACTTCATCAAAACCCATGGAACAGACAGAGTTAGACCTGCAAGTAAGAATCTGACAATYCATTTGTATGTCTATAAGATTAATATCATATAATGAAAATAAATCCAATGTAACTGYATTGAAAAGAATACAGACATGAATGTATTRTTTTATGGTCTGGTCAGGGATAATTTCAACAACTTGACTTTTAACAAATTATCTGGTTTTGTGGAGATYGATGAGTCCCTGGGTGACTCTTCCTTAAGAAAGAAAGGAATTAACCACAGTATCTAAGTTCTCTGAATTCTCACCTTACTTCACTTAACACACATGGAACTTGCTCRCTGATGTTGGCTTTTCCCTCATACCTCATTTGATACCAATTTCTATTTGTCTCATGCCTAAATGGATGGGTACATGGTAGATTTCCTCTTGCATAACTTAGAAGTGATTCAGTTCAGTAAGTTTGTCTTTACATGTCAGTTGTATTGCGGACCACTGAAATTGTCTAAATTTGCATGACATTTAACCAGTTAGCTTTGTGGTGAACAAACACAGCCGGGAAATACAGTTAGGAAAAATACGGGGAAAACTACAGACAAAATTAGTGGCTTAATGCTTCCTTTTTTCCCATTACAAACTATGCCCTGTGAGTTAAAATCTTGAGAAATCAGTGTGCAAAAAGATTTTACACCATTTGAGGGAGTGCTGGAGGGTCAGAAGGGGRATGTGGACAGGCCAGAGAAATGGGYTGAAGCCAGTTGWGTGAGGTTCAACAAAAACAAGAGACATAGTCCTGTTCTTGGCTCACAACAACCCCAGGGAACCCTAAAGTGAGAGAAGAGTGGCTGGAAAAGAGCACACAKCAGGAAAGGACCTGGGGGTGGTGGTCAACAGAGGCTGAACATGAGCCAGGTGTGCCCAGGTGACTAAGAAGGTCGATGATATCCTGGCCTGTACCAGCAAAATGTGGCCAGCAGGACCAGGRYAGTGATTGTKCCCCTKTAYTCAGCACTGGTKAGACCAGACCTTGAAAACTGTGCTCAGTTTTGGGCCCCWCACTACGAGAAAGACATTGAGGGGTTGAAATGAGTCCAGAGAAGGTAAATGGAGCTGGGGAAGGGTCTGGAGCACAAGTCTGATGAGGAGCAGCTGAGGGAGCTGAGGGTGTTTAGCCTGGARAAGAGGAGGMTCAGGAGGGATWRTATCAATATCTRCARCTACCTGGAAGGAGGGTGCAGCCTGGTGGGGGTCAATCTYTTTTCCAAAAGAACAAGATAGAATTAGAAGAAATTGTTATAACAGGGCAGGCTTAAATTGTATATTAGGAAAAAAATATGAAAAAGGTTAATAAGCATTGGAACGTACTGCCCATGGAAGTGGTAGATCCATCAYGGGAGGCATTTAAAAGACAATTGCCCAGAATAGTTGTGGATGCCCCATCCCTTCAAGTGTTCAAGGCCGGGTTGGATGATGCTTTGAGAAACCTGGTCCAGTGAGAGGTGTCTGCCCATGGCAGGGGGATGGGAACTAGATGATCCTAAAGATCTCTTCCAAYCCAAGCCCCTCTATGAATCCATGATCCTATGTGGTGCTTGGGGATATGGTTYAGTGATGTGCTTGGCAGTGTCAGGTTCATGGTTGCACTCAATGATCYGAAAGGTCTTCTCCAACCAAAATAATTCTATGACTTTATGATAATTACTTAATTGAATTCCCACCAGAAATAATGTCAAGATGAAAAAGAATATAGAGAAAAGTAACTTAGAGAAGCCAGAGATTAAGTCATCCCCTCYCTACAGACCTTTTTTGAAGAGAATGAAGTCAGAAAAGTAGCAACTGYAGGAGAATTTTGCAAGTGATAAGTTTTCTCCAGAAGGGGATTRGGATGGACTGTGTGTCTACATCTGTTCACTGGTTACAGAAATTTCATTAGAAGATATGGAGATCAATTTTTAGTCTAAGCTAAAACCTGAATGCTTCATGAAATAAGGTTGAATTGTGGTTTCTATGGGTCTGTGGCATGAAGATCAGGAAAGGCTGCTCCGGGATGAGAACTGAGGCATTCTTTTTTATGCAGTGTCAGTGTATTAGCAAGTAATTGGCATCTGATATTTATTATTTTATTGCAGGAATTTTTACAAAGAAAGCAAATTATTTTACATTGTGCAATGCATCCAGCATTAGTACAATCCAGAGCTGGTAGGATGGAGTCTGGGGAAGGATTTGTTTTAGCAGAGCAGACAGTCCAAGGCCTCAAAAGTTTGAACCAAAGCTCTGTAATAATTTTTGAAGGAAGTTAGTCAGAGAGTCTGTTCCTTCCACCAAGTGGTTACTATACATCTCAGGGGATGTGAAACTGAGAGCAGGATGCCTGTTCTCAGCTTGTGGAGCTGGCATAGCACTTCTGCAGTGACACAAATCCAGGGGGACCCTGGAGAGACTGAGCATGAACATTTTAGGAATGACTGAGTGGGAGTAGAGTGTTTAACCACACCCACCCTCCGTATTTTAAGTTACCAAGCTGAAAACACCCAACAAAAACAAAGCATGGGCCATGACATTCAAACAGCTYAGTAAAGATTTTGATTCCCTGAGTTTTGCTTCAAGCTGACAGACCAAGAAATTCCTACGGGCTTGTGCACTATAGCTATAAAACCACTACTCACACAACAGGCAGAGGTTTGGTAGTGAACTTGCTTCTTTCATCACACCTCAAAAACAATTGTTCCAGGCACAAATCCTGGAAGTTCCCTGTATGGCAGTTGGCTGCATTAAATAATAACCCAGCATCACCCTTGTAAAGGGACCTGGGGCACCCACAGAGCCACTGTTATGGCTCTGCACTTGACCATTTGCTGCAGGGTTTGGTGTTCTCATTCTGACATCCCGTGACTCAAATCACCCCAAGTAAACTTAGAGGGTTTCATGGGGCTCTGTGAAGGTTGGATGTCTGACCTTCATTTCCAGGTTGCTGGTGATGATTTCATCATCTCTCTGTGCCACACAGGGCACATTCACTCTCTGGCACACTCAAATCCAATCCACAGGTGACTGTCAGGACTGGGCTCTGTTTGTTGCAGGGTAATCTGCACAGAGATGTTTTTCCTTTTGGAGTGAGATATTATTCTGTGCTAGCTGTGTTGCTCTCAGCATGGGCAGGGAGGGAAGGGCAGAGCATCAGATTATCTAAACCAGGGCTGCCCCCAGATCTGTGATCACTGCCAGGGCATGTCAGTGAGGATTAAGCACTGTTAGCRTGGCAGTTTGCACAGCTGCTTGAACTAAGTGTCATCGCATCTATGGCTTTTGGGGAAGATGTGGAGAACTCCAGCAGGGAAAATAAATGTCTGTGGCATTCAGTGAGGAAGTGTTACTCTTGGTTAAACTCTCCTGACCTGAGAGGAGCTTTGATTTCTGCCTTGATCAGTTGTCTCTGGTATTTTGCTTAGCTGGCTGAGAGGCTGATTTCTTTAGGATTCCTCCTTTGGGAGACATCACCCCTAGCTGAGGTGAAATTAGCTTTTGAAATCTAGCTTTAAAAATCCAAAGCAGCAGAGATCACCCAACTTCCTTCCAGTGACAAAGCTTGCAAAAAATATTTCTTTGAGCAGAACTCCTATTGCCAGACCATTTTCAGTGACCTTGCAGACCCAAAAGTTACTCATCCATGCAAGTGCATTCACTGGCAAAAAGAAGGGCAGAAAAATAAATATTATATACTCTGCACCATCACTTAGACCTACATTATGGTTAATTTTAATATTCAATGTCTGCTGAACAGAGAAAGGTGATTAAGCAGTAGAATGAGATGCAGTAGATATACCGGTTCTTCTCATGTTTCAACCAATAAGAGGTTTCTTTAAGGATAGGTGAAATAACTCAATCAACTGTTTACTTTCTGATTCCTTCAGATAGCTAAATGCTTCCATGTGTTAGTGGTTAAGGTACCAGAGACATTGGTATTCAAACAACACCAAAATAAGGAAAAAATAGGCCAAGAGCCAGGCAGTGTAGTTTGCTTCCTTATTTTTAYATTATCTCCTTTTCTTTGACAACTGCATAGCTACACCCAGAGAAGTAGTAATTATAACCAGAACCCAAAGAGGTCCATCATAACATGAAAATGTTGTGACATCATAGTCCTTGGTTAGGGAAATTATAATGATGGCAGAGGTTAAAGCCACAGTGTAGGACAGGCAGAGAAAGAGAAGAGCCTCAGAGGAGAGTTCCTTGCTCAAAAAAAAAAGCATAAAACTCCCCTGTTTTGAAGGAGAATTCTCACAAGGTAAGAAAACCACTTTACTTTTAAAATTCTTCTTTGCATGGGGGTGTTTTTGCAAATGTTTTTCAATTGGTTYAAAACCACTCATGGGTGAGGTGGAAGAGAGGAAATAATGAGAAACAAATTCAGTGGAAAAACAAGTGTTGATGGTGTGACAAGGCAGTGAAGTAAATTTATGAACTGATTTGATCATGGATATTAGCACCTCCTTTCCTTCCAATGTGAGTCAGARTGAACATAAACATCACAGCTATATGGAAAAATGTACCACTGGGGGGTGGGGAAGGGGAGCAAAGAACAAGTTAAAAAAGCAAGGGTTTTTTTGTTTGCTTTTTTTTCATATTTACTTAACAAAAAACTCACACTGTTGAAATAGCTGTCCCATTTCTCTTCTGAATGGAAGAAGAAAATATGAGAACTAAACACTCTTTGTGACACACCAATAAATTTCTAACATAAATGCTACTAAGACATTAGGGTTATTCTTTCTATAGAGATACCAGTTATCCAGGATCTGTTATGTTGTGAACTGTATTGTGACAGGACAAAAGTACTTTGAATCACATTTTATTAACTTTTAAAATATTCTCGAACTGGCAGATGAAATGCTTTTCTTTACCAAATGTGTTACAATCAAACATTTTCACAAGCAAATTCACATCTCTTATYTTTTTGTCCTTTTCTGTGGAAAGGGAAGACAACTTTAGGATGGTGGTACTAATACATAACATTTGTCATGAGATTGTTCAAGAGAACAATTTCCCCTCCAGGAATCAGAGAATATGCTGAGCTAGAAGGCTGCTTTTTCAATGATGATTCAATGATGTTTCAATTAGATATTCATTTTGCTTTTAGTTTTTAAGGAACTAAACCTATTTTGGTAAGTTTCAAACACTGATGGACATTGATCATTTCACTAGGAGCTCTCAGACAAATCTTAGATTTCAATTGTCTCATCTGTGTACTCGTTCCTTTGTGCAATACAACAACCTTGTTTCTGTAAGTTMATTTGAACTGGCAAGTAATGAAGGGACCTTGAAATCCAAAGCAAAGTCAAAATTTGCTATATACCCATGACTAATGTCAATTCTGAACTCTATCTAATAGAAATATTGAGTAACCTCATGTTAATATCTTCTTGATACCAGCTATGGCTGGCTATAATAGCTGAGGTCAGATTGCTGTCCCTGATGTTTTACTCTCCTCCCAGAATTTTCTTTGGTGAGGAATTATACTGAGGAAGAATCCCACTTCTAGTTCAGGCTGACCTAGTGCAATAAAAAAATATCATGCACACCCTGACATTTAAAAGTCCTCAAGGTTGCAGAAATTTAACAGGGCTTATTTATTAAATTGGTAAATATTTATTCTCTGGATACTTTCATCTATACACATATTCTAAGATTTTGTTGATCAAGTAATTTTTAAAATATAAAATGTAGACATGTGGGTAACAGAGTAYGCAATGAGAAGTCTTATCATTATCTTAGCCTGTATGAAGACTTCCCCCAAAATACGTTCTTAAAAAGAGAACAAGCAGACCCAGCTATGATTAGATTTTTCTTCATAAGAGCAGAAAATTGCATGATGTAAATATTGTTTTTATTGTACAGATGTGCTGTAACAAAGAAAAATGCAAGCAATATTACATTTTCTCTACTACAAAATGAAAAAAAAAAAGTTACAATAAAAAAGAGTAATCCTTAGCCTGTGTTATATAAACTTAAAGAAATGGTAATSAACCTTGATGCGTGACTAAGGCACACATCTGTCCATATGATTTATGACAGAACACAATCAGAGAATAAACTGTTCTTTAAAAAAAAAAAAAAAAATTCTCCCTGTAAGAGGATATTCTGCTCTACAATGAAGCATAGAATTTTTTTCCCATATTTTCTTTTCCACTAAACTATCTAAGAGCTGTTATTATACATCTATGAGATGTAGATTTTTAGCAGTCATTATAGAAATCCTTATCAGTCTCTTCTGTATGAAGGCTCAATGTTGTTCTTGAACAGAGAAAGTTTTATTTCAAAAGAAGGAACAGGCTTCTTCCTAAAAACACAATTATAATTCTGAATTAAATATCAAGGAAATTAAGTTACTTTGTTTCCATTCAAAATATTAGTGTATGGAAATAGAGCAAGACATTTTCTTTTTTTAATACTCCTTAGTTTAAATAAGACATTTCAAAGGGCTAAAAAGAGTTGCAGCTTCATGTTAATTTGATAAAATTTCTAATAAAAGTACCAGCCATAGTGAATACAACATAGACATTATCAGTACATGAATTTAATGGAGACCATCTAACTAAACCAATGTAGGCTGCTGAACTATGACAAGCAGATTTTTTTTTTAATATAGATATAGACTGTGATCAAAGAAGCAAGACTTTGCAGTTTTATGTCCAATGAGTTTGATTGTAAAGACAGTATTGCTTGAGTTAGAACAGAAAGGCATGAGACACTTGCATTGAACCCAATGACAAGATATGCACATCAAAATTAAAATTAATTTAAGACTCAATGTTTTCCAATGACCTGTAATCCTATTATCAAATTAATTTTAGATCAAGGTCATTAGTGTGAGTTGAAATTTCTTTTATTGAACACCAGTTACCACCTCTACAATGAAGGAAATTACATGCCACAATAGTAAAGTATTTCAGTGGACTAAAAAACAAACCCACTCAGTGAAGATCTTGAAATCTTTTCCATGGTGTTGTTCTTTGTTTGCAGTTGTAATAAATCACTTTCAAAGGTAAATCTCRCCAAGTCAGTTTATGCTGCTGGTGCTGGCTGGACCTGACAAACTGGCTGGTGGAGAGGATGATGCAAGAGACTCCCGTGCAAAATTTCTGGATCCCTGCCTTGTGGAGGAAGCAAATTCTGCTTATGTATTTGTCACATTTAATGGCCTTTTCAGAAGGAAATTGCGTGTCCTGTGACATCTACCAGCAGGAAAAATGACTTAATAACAAAAGGGAAGGTCTTGCATTAGTGAGAACAGAGCAGTCAATTAGTAATTCTACAGTCATGACAAAGTTATGTGATGATGTTTATGCAATACCGGATTTAGATGGGCCTGGAGGAAGCTTAAAAAGAGTAGGAGGCATGAGAGGTGGATTTAGRCCCTGCCTCTGCTTTAAGTCAAATACCTCATGGCATTAGGTTATGTTAATCTACAATTATATCTGCTTCTGCATCTCTTTCATTCATCCTGCTACATTTATCACGGAGAGATCAGGAATGTCTTAGCAATTTTGCATATGGAAAAAATGCAGTTGCTCCACTTAATGAAATTATATTTGGGGCATAAACCAAAAGAGATCATAAGAGAATATTTATTGCAATAAATTGTCTATATAACACCACAAAACAAATGTTAGAAGACCTAAAMAAAGCTGATCAAAGACAACAATTTAGAAACTACTCTCTATCTTTTTAAAAACTGTAACAGCCATAGGAGAAGGCTTTTACTTTTTCTTCTAACTCCAAARTCTATTATTTGCCACTGTACTGAACTGGCATGAAATTTATACCACAATGACAAGACAATTGTATTATTCCTTACTCTATTTCCTTCCCCAATACCAGAAAATTTATTCACAATATCTTAAAAAGAGCAGAAGTATGCATATATCTGCCTAGTAAAGATGTAGTAGTAGAGACAGTAGTGCAGGGTTTACAGGTAGCAGAGGTAAAGATTTAAAAAATATGAATTAGACCCAGAATGCCAGATTCTGCAAAGYACTAAATTACTCAGGTGTAAGACTGGGCTACTGCTAATGCCAAAATATCATGGGTATGGGCGGTCTCTGCTCAAGGGTATTCCAAAGCATGTTGCAGTCAATTTAGACTATCTGCTGATAAAAGAAACTGTCAGTTGTGCTTCACCTCTATAGCAATGTTGCTGGAGTGAGTTCAGGGAGTAAAACTCATAGAATCATTTCATTCACTTAGAGTTAGATTTGGGAAATGCACGGCATTTCAMTGCACCAGTCCAAGGAAGACAGGAAATAGCTCCTCTTGGACTCAAGTTTGGCATTTGGCTCCTGTGCTTCTGGGACCCAAAGGTAGCCTTGGCTTCTTTTTAGTTACTTTTTTAAAATATTTTTAATTTTTTTTTTAAATGCATGTACAGCATAAAACAGGTTTTTATATTCTAAGAAGACCACCCATGAGGTTTCCTCTTTCACTTTAACAAAGCTGTTTCTCATTGGGAATATTRTGTTTGCCCTTATATGTACCAGCCAGGAAAAGCTTTCATTAATAAGCCAGCTCTGAAAATGCCTGTGTTCATTTCCACCAGTCATCTCTAAGGCAAGGAAATGTTTCTACATCTCTTTCCCTGCTGGTGGGTTTCCAAAATTTTATGCACTCACAGAACAGTATGCATAATATATCTTCTGAGAATGTCTTTGTCAACTGGAGACCACGAAACCTGACTAGCAGGAATTCCATGTTCTTTCTCCAAACTCCAGCTGAAACTTTGCCTTTCTAATTTGGTGTGTCTAACTTTAAAAACCCATGTTTGCAGAAAAATACCTTTGCAGGTGATTTGTGGAGTAAAAATTCTCTATACAATAACATGCCATTTCTCCATTAAATGATTATTTGCATTCAAATGCTCTCATTCATTATAAAATTGTTTTGTCTGGCATAAAGTTCATATCGGCAGAAGACAAAAACATGCTTTACATAACTTTCTATCTGTTTGCAGCTTATCTCAAGGCTTTGTGACAAACACTTGTAGCATTGATTAAAAGCCAAACATCAACTCTTAGGGCTCCTTGCTTACACAAATATTGATGTCTAGTGTCAATGAGGAATAATTTTATGAAAATGTATTCACACACATCTTAAGCTTCATGTACTTGATGAGATACTGTGACAGGACATTTAAATTAGGCATAATTGTGATATGAGCCAGTCCAAATGTTTTCTTAGAGTGAGGAAAAAAAACCCTAGACCTCCAAAGTTGCAATTGATAAAAAAAAAAAAGAAAGGACTTGGAGAAAACTCATAGATCTTAGGTGAAGGAAATGATAGATGGTTTGGAATCTCCTTCTTGCCCACTATAGTTTTCAGAACACAATCTTTTTCCCAGTCAGCACTGGGATTCCTGTTACAAGGGACAAACCTTCTTTTCCATTTTTCTCCACATTTGCTCTCTACTTTTTTTAAGAAGTCCATGATACAAACCCAGGTGTCCTTCTCATTTTTCCTTCATCAACCCAGAGAAGTTCTCTCAGGTTGGGGCATAGGTATGGACATTCTCATTTGCCCTCAGCAAACAATTTCTCCTTCCACGGGCTCTTGTCTCACCTCAAGCTCAGTAGTTCATGGAGCTCATGGAATTATCTCTTACCTATCACAAAGACCTTTCAATCACATATTGTATATAAAATTTAATAATCATAAAGTGGAAAAAAAATTTAAACAAGGAAAGATGAAGTGTTGTTTCATCCGAATTTATTTATTCCAAGTGTCTATAAGCYCCTTACTAAAAGAGCTACCAAAACTAACACTTCATATGTGGAGTCTTCCACAGRTGAATTTAACCTAGTGAAATGTGTCCAAAATATCTGCTTAACTTAACATTGGGCTCTATGTCTGCAAAAGCTCATAGTTCAACAATTTATTTCCAAATTGGACTTTCAATTGAGTAAAAGCTAATCACATCCACAAAACTTTCCTCTCTGCTCTCCCYTTCTTCCTTTTGTCTTGTAAGAAATAATAAAGTGAGCGCAATTTCCTAGTAATTTTTTTGCTGGTTTAATCGTAGGACATTTAACAGGGTGGTCTACTCCTCCCAGTCCTAGAGCAGTTGTTAGGGGAGCAGGGAGCTAGAGCTGGCCTTGGCTGCTCSTATTTGATTACCAGAGCCAGCTGGAAAGGGGTCAAACGGTGCCTATAAAGGACTGAGAAACCTCAGCTGTAAAAAACAGCAGGAGGTAGTTTGGCTCCTGTGATTGGCCCTGAAGCARTGGGAGCACACAAGGAAAAAGCAGTGAGGACCCCCAAAATTTTTTAATAAAGATTAATTTTTCTTTCTGCATGCCTGTGTGTGTGTGTGTACATGTGGGTGTTTGGGTGGGTTTATCTTTACATTGCCATGTCCAGGACATTAAATAATTGTTTAGGTRAAATGTCTGAAAGAGGTACAAGAATGCTGCCAGTCCTGGCGAGGTGACTAGTAAAGATGAAAATCAGTGGTATTTGTTCAATTTATTACTGGGGTGTTTAGATTGAGCTTCATATGCATTAGAAAGAAGTGCATGCACCTGCAATCTGAATTTCTCAAGGGATTAATAATGTTGGGTGCTTAAACTTTTGATGCCCCTCCTGAGAATCTTAAAAAAGCCTGACATTTTTCTTTTTTTAAGTGTATTTTCTGCGATGCTAGAAAGTCAGTTAAAAAAAAGAAGGTAAAAAACCTCAACAGTAAATAATTTAATTTATTTAATGGAGGTTTTGGGGCTTAGAGATAAACTGCAGACYTTTTCCACATCTGATCTTAAAATATGTAGTCTCTTTAACACAGAATTTTAATCAGAAACTTTTGTATGAAGAATGCTTTTTTTATCCAGATGATAAAAAAGTAAAAATACAGCTGCTACTACATCTCAAGAGAGTGTTGATAGAACTTTGACAGAAGCATAGCAATAATAATATTTCAATATCACTCACATTCGACAACAATTAAGAATATGTTTTATTCAGCTGTTGCATGTTGAAGACAATAGTTTAGTTATGTGCATACATATTGCAGGAAGTAGAGAAACTTTGAATATAAAGTGGTTTAAAACCAGTTTTATGGTGTGGGGGTTGTAAAGAGAGGACTGGATTAGCAGGATGGTTACAAAGTTTGTGTAGTGACTAAGAATGCTCTAGCAGAATTGGAATGGTAAACCTGTTTAATACTCAGGACACTCTCAGTTGTCTTCTCAAATAATTTATTATAATCAGGTTAAGAAAAGATAAAATTTAAGAATCCAAGGAGGTGTATTTTATGGCTTCTGTATCAGTTTACTTCTTAAATGGTCTCTGTTCACTTCCTCAGACACAGGACTGTTGAGTTTGATGGTTTTGCATCAATTTGGGTCTTGTTTCCACAGTCCATTGAAATGTTTTCCTTCACTGGGCTTTGTCCAGGTTTTAACACAAGGCAGAATAAGGTCTGAAATTTGTCTTTAGCCTGCAAARAACACCAATGAAAAAAATTACTTCTGAGATCAAATCAGCAGCTATTGTTCCCTTTRGCAGATAATGTAATTTATTTCATTTTGAATCACTGACAGTCTAGGTTACAGAAGATCAACCCTTTCATTTTTTAGATACTGAAACTGTTTTTTTCTAATTACTTCAATTGTGTGTGTTGGCTTCTGTTTGACAGTTGATGTGGGCAAAACCTCAACCCTGGTGTCTTCCACTGGATGAATTTTCTTCTGCTAGCTCTTAAAACTAGAAACTAGAATGCYTCTCAGCAAACCTCTTATAATACATTTGCACAAGAAAATTATCCTGTAATGTGATTTGTTTCTTCCTTATTTCAAAAATTCTACCATAGTTCCTCCTGTGTCAATCACATTTAGAAAGCCAGAGCATTTCAGTGAAACTGTAAATCATGATCCAAATATAGAAACTTTTTTAAAAAGCATGCAGCAAACAAGACCTTGCCTAATTTTACGTGAGAATGTTGCTAGCTTATTTGCCAAGGAATGTTAGGCATTGTGCAAGCACATATTAAAATACAAGCTGTATCCTAGAAATCTGTAGGGTCCCATAGCATCTGCCATCAGAAATATAACAAAATTAACCAACACAGTCCATGTGTTCCAAACAGAATTCTTTAATTTGAAATGTTCAGTGAAATGAGTCAACTCTTGATCCAACTGGGTTTAATTCCATTTGGACTTGATTTTTCATGGATACATTCCATACAAAGAGTATTGAAAAGCATTTTTCTCTGCTCATCCATTGCCTTGTCATTCTTTAGCATCTTGAGAACCAGAGTGTTCTCTCTGGTCCCAGAGCAGGAAATCACAGCCCAGGGTGTCTGTGTTCATGTGATGGGCATCACAGTGGCAAGTTTGCTCCAGTGCCTAAAAAGTTCATTTATGTGAGCAAATTTCTTGTTAGTGAGTTGCAGAATTTCTTCAATATTTTTTTTTCATTTGCCTTATCCTCTTGCACATTTTAAGGGTTAAAAAAAAAAAAGGAATGGGCTGGATGGAGAACAGACGCTCATATAGGTGTAGAAGGGTCAATTATTTGAATTTTTCCAGTGAAGAGTGAGTCTATTATGCAGTCAAAGTTTAAAGTTAACTGCTTTGAGCTACTCCAATCTGAGCTCTGATCAAGCTCCTGAGCTGGAGCTAATGTTTTTGGATGCCCACAAACATGTCTGAGTAGATATTCAAGTCCAAAAAGTGCCCAGAAGTCCTGCCTGGCTCCCAGTCACTCTGTGCTGCAGGGTTCTGCCAGGTCTGAGTCCTGCTGGCTCTCTGTGTTACAGGGTTATGCTGCAGTGCTGCTCTCCTGCAAACCTGCATGTCCCTTCTCCAAATAAATGTTCCCTCACTCCCTGGCCTCTTCCTCAGMAAGATTAACTGAGTGGGCCGTGGTAAAACTGCGCTATAATGTTTCAAAAAGTAAAACTAATTTATTYCAATATCATCCACCTAGGCTTGCCTTTATAAGGGGATGAAACTTTATTCCAATAAAAATCAATGCATCTAAAGGTTGGGGGGGGCAGGGGAATGGAGGAGATGCATTGGGTCGGATTATTTTTTTCCATTAATGAGACAATCCTAACAAACTCCAGTTGCAAACCAAGATGACTTCACTATAGCAAAAAGGCTGATACTTTATATAAGCTCAACAGGACTGTGTTTCATCACAAGACCCCTGCCCTGCACTTTCCCAAATCTTATTGAATTTAGATTGTTCCTCGTTACATAGTCAAGACTTTGGATGCTTTAAAGCAATGCTGTGGTAACGGATTATATTTTTATTTACTGTTCAGAAGTAGGTAAGCTTTTATGTATTTTGGTTTTGGGTTTTTGGTTTTGGTTTTTTTGGTTTGGGTTTTTTTTGGTTTTTTTTTTCTGTGAACTGGCTATATTTTCTAAATATAAAATTATTTTCCTTTAGGAGTATCAAAAGAATCATCAATCAAACTGGATAATTTTGCTTATTTGACYATTAAACACTTGTGGCTGTGTGAGGTAAGATTTTTTGCTTTTCTACTTATTTTTGGGGGTTTTTTTTCCTTTTTTTTTTACATTTGAATAAGTTAAAGCTAACAGTTCTTTACTGTTTGTTTTCTGGGGATTAAAAATGCTGTGAAAATTTAATATGTTCCTTAAAGAGCCTAACTCTGAAATTCATGTAAAGGATTAGAATACTTGTTTTGTTTAATTTTCTGTTAAAACCTCTGCTAGACATTGATCTAAACACTGCTGATCTGATGGACACAGATACATAAATGTTTATAATGTGGCATTGGTGCAGTCCATGATGTGCTCTACAGTTTTGGTCCTGGGTTTGTGTCCTGACAATGTCATTCCTGCTTGCTGAGGAGGGGCCTGGCACCACAGGACATTGTTTGTGCATTTCAATTCATTTGGGAAATTTCAGTGCATGGCCACACCAAGGCCCTTCCTCCTAGAGAGCTGGGAATAGAGACTGGGTTAATTCTGCCCCTGGGTCAGAAATGTCCATTGTGTGAAAGTGTGATAGGATGGTGAACACACTGCTGCTCTGAACTGTAAATGTTTTTTTTCATACCTGGCAGCCTTTTTGCTCTGGAAGAAGCTTCATTTACAAGAGTTCACTCCTGCAGGTTAAGGTCTTGGCTGGACCCTTGGATGTTTGAAACAGTTTCAGGTGCAAGAGCTCGGTTATTGCCCTATGATTGATTTGACCAGMACAAATTTTTAAAATTAAATTTTCAGATTGGAAAGGAAATCCATGAGGCCAATGTCCTTGTGATTTTTAATGTTTCATTTCTATAGGAATTGTGACTGACTAWGGGGTAATTTTCCTTGCGTGAACTCTTGAGTAGCTATGATCATTTTTTGTGGAGGTTCTTTTCAGAGATTGCCTTTGAGCACTAAGTTTTATTGAGATATGCCGGATTCTTTTTGGAGCAGCCTCTTTTACCTAATTATACTCTGCTTGTTGTACAGATGTAACCTAACATTAAATGGTGTAAATACTTGTTTGGAGTTGCATCCTTTGAGTGCATACTTCCATGAAAACATTAAAGCCCTTCAATGTTTTTTTGGAGAAGGTTTTTCTCACCCCATGTGTCAGCTGTTGCTCATGGAGCAAGGTGCACAAGGGTCTTCTCATATTCCTGTCCTTTACCCCTGGAATTACATTCACTGTGGAGGGTGGAAAGGCAGAGAAGATTTCTCCCTCCCTTACATGACCAAGAAAGAGTTATGATAATTTAGCCTTAAGTGTTTAAGCCATGCTCCAGTGCTGCTGAATCTGAGTTTGGCATCATTTGAAGGAGCTTGCTGAAGTGTGAAAGGCACTGACGTGGGTATGATTAAAAAGTATTGAAAAATTACAGACCACACTGCAAGAGGCCTTTATTCAGGTGGATGAGGTCAAGGCAGGTTAATACACAAGGAACRCTTTTGTAGCTGATGCCTGTGCACGTCAGGCAAGGACATTTCAAGAGTTGTTTCATGGGGTGTATCCTCCCCTTCGCCTYACTGGCCTGACTACAACAGGCAGAAAAAAAAAATTGCAGTAATAGAAGTTGATCTTGCTGTTCATAATTTTAGAAGGGATTGCTTCTTCTAATACAAAACCTCTACCTAGCTCTCTCTCCCTCTGTCTTTGATGTAAGTTTTTCATTTCTGGTTAGATGAGAACGTGAGCAATAACAGAGAAGAAAAACAGAGTGGGGTATATGATGTAACTCCACAGAAAACACAAGTGACCAAAGTTTGGAAGGTATGATAAATTTTAAAGGGGCTCCTGCTTTCTTGAGCAACTATTTCCATATCTTAATTGAACCTATTAAAAGTGTAATATAAAGGTTTTACTTTGGGTTGATTTAAAAGTAAAAGCAGTATATTAGCAAGTGGCAAACTTCCAAGATAACCGCACACTTTAGGATGGGATGAATGTCATTTCCAACACTTTGGAACTATGATTGACCCCAATTTATAAATATTTTTTGATACTCRGTAATATTTTAGTCCCATTTTCATGGCTGTATCCCAGACTATAGATGAAAGCTAAGTATCTGTTTTCTTTTTTTGGCAAACAATGATGTCCTGATTTTTCCAATCTAAATTGCCCTCCAGGGCACTAATAAAACAAGTCATGGCTCACAAAGTAAATTTCCTGTGTACTAATTGAAAACGGTTTCAAATTTATTAGGGTTTCAATCATCTTCCTGAGATCTAATGCCTGTGCTTGTGGTACTCAATCTGACTGTTAATATACTTACCTGAAGCGTTAAAGATAGTTCTAAAGGTATTTTAAAATAAGATAGGGGGGCAAAGGGAGAATGAAAATAATAACAGAAAACCACACATATCATATTGCTGAATGTGGTTTCAGACAACATCTGAAACTGWGCACTCATGAAATATTTGGGTTTGTTGTACTTGCCAAAACCTTTCCTATGCGTGTTCCTAGAYGCTGGCTGTAATGGATGATCTATTAGGATTTGCTGCTAGACCTCCTTTCAAGGTGGTAGAAAAGCCAGGAAAGCCACAGCATTGGTTTATTCTTTGCTAGGTTTCCTCTGTCTTTGSTGTGCAAACTGCAGGACACAGAGAGGGGAAGGGCTGTTGAAATGTTCCAACTTTCCCCACTTCAAACCAGAGCACAGAGAAGTAAACGYGCTACACAAACCATCCCCCAGCAACCCACAGAGAGCCCGCCTTCTGCTCCGGGCTGCCTCTCTCCAAAACACTGAACTGGGAGGGAAGGCACTTGTCAGATTTTCTGGCACCACATTTCATAGCAGAGTTCCTCCAGCAAGGGAACCACAACCTCTTGTGCAGACTGAATTAATAACATGACAAGAGCATTTGGCCTCCATGTGGATGAGGGCTGGCTGGAAAACTTAGAACTCTGGCTTCTGAAGGATGTTAGGGTTTAGAAGTTTGTTTTATTTTCTTCATCATGCTAAATCAAACTGTGTAAAGGAAAAACGGGGTAGGAAAAAAAAAATCCACAACCCCTATGGCCTTGTTTTCCTAAAAATACTGATATATGAATGCTCTAAAATAGCTCAATTGTTATGAAGATCACCTATGATTAAAAAGCAAAACAAAACTCTATTTCTCTCATGTCTCCAATAAAACCCAGGATAAAATCAGTCTCTTCATTGTTGTGGTTTGTGCAAATACTTAAATATTGGACAATAGTCTGGATGGCTTGATGGGGATATAAAAATGAAATTTGTATGGGCAACTGTTCTGTGTCTCAGGGAATGTGGGAGACTGCAGCTGAAATCTCACCTTTTTTTTTGGTTCATGTCAATCCCTCAAGAAGAGGAGGATGGGGTAAAACCCTGTTYGTGAAATGTCTCCAAGGATGTCACTCTCTGTGCACTCTATGTCCTTGGAGAGATACGGTCTTTCTGACTGCTATTGCAGATTTATACAAAATTATCTTCACCAGACCATGACACACACACATTAATTCTCTATCCTCATGTTTTGTCTAAGTAAAAGCACAGTCAAGGCAAATACACTCCTTTGGGATAGTCTGTGACAGAATGGACTCCTTTGGGATAGTCTGTGATGGATCTGTCTGAGAAAAGTTTAAAATACAAATCTTACCAAAAACTATTCATTTTTATTAAAAAGTAATAATAACAATAAAAACATTATTCTAGCAAATCATAATTTTTGGACAGGAAAGGGGCTTTGCTGGAGAAGTCCCATCCAGCTGTGATGCAGATGGCCTTTGTTCAGGGTGCACAGAACAGCAGAAAGTCCTTGTGAGGTGGATTCCAGCACTGGTTGTTTGTGCTGCTGTCCCTGCTGCACCTTTCACCCACCCTGCCTTCCCCTTCCAGCTCAAGAAGCAGCTCCCAAAGTCTGCAATCCCCATTTTACTTGTCTCCCATGCTGAACACTGTCTCCTCTCTGTTTACAGAGGTGTGCTTTCTGCTCCTGTACCTAAAGGGACCACATGAATGTCTGATCACTGTTTTATGCAGCCACAGTTTCTCTGTCAAGACTCATGTTCATGGCAAAGACAGCAGAAGAACAGATGAGCAGCAGTTGCAATGCTATAAACTAATTCCCAGATGTAGAAGAGTCTCGTTGTAGTGGCTGCACTGTACATGTGGAAATTAAGTCTAAACATACAGCAGTCCCCATTCGCTTGTGAGMCAATTAAAATGTCAGTCATGACAGCAGCGTAGTAGATACTGTGTTTCTCCTTCTGTTCTCTTGTATGCATATCATTTTGGTATGTTCACGATAATTTATGGGGAAAAAAAAGATAATACAGATATTTCACCCTCATATGGTTTTCACTATTCTTAGTACAATACTACACTTAATTCCAAGAAATTTAGGAGACACCCATTGAATTCCAGTAATAACAATTCCTTTCAAACTGTTCTAAGCAGCAGTTGCACTTTTTCAGTTTTACATACTAGTATTTTCCTATAAAGCTGCAGTAGATAATTTATCATTTTACAAATGTTATAATATATAATCCATCTTTTATGCAGATGCATCTTTTTCTTGGCAGGATAGTATTCCATGATTCCAGTCAGAATCATGATGTCATTATGAAATATGTCAATAGACAGATAATGTCTAAAGAAAGAAATCTTGACACCCATTCTGTAGATTCCTTCAGATATGAGCCTAGCTTTGAAGACATAGCAAAAATAATGTTTTATTCCAATGGACAGGTCATATACAGAGACGATAACATGTCTGATTTTCAATTTTATTTTCATCTGTATGAGAAAGTCAAATAGCTTCAAAGTTAGCATAAATCATGTCTACTTTCCTACCATTTGCAGTGATGGAAAAGAGTAAAGGTAGTTGCTTGTTAGGGTTTTAAATTTTAAAACTACTGATGTTAGAAACTGATTCCTCTAACACAGGTTATTTTACATTCCTCAGAGAAAGCAGCATTTTCAGTTCTCCTTTGCAAACACTCAGTTTCCTCATTATCTTTCCCATGAGATATCAAGGGAGGAAAGAACATTAATTTAGAGGGCTCTGAGCTTGTGAGAAGAAAGGGTCACAGATTTGTTGTCCTCTATAGCACCATGAATTGATGAGCAGGGCTGCTGTATTTAGAGACAGATCATTATCTCTCAGTGAAGTTTACCTTTATAAGYGAGTTTTTATTTTCTTTTTCTTTTATTTTCTTTGTCTTTCTTACCYGAAAACCGTAGTCACAGGTTCCCAAACTGGAGCTTATTGAAAATGCTGGCAGCAGAAGGTTTTTCTTGCACTGAAGAGTCAATGACCTCTGTTTCTGAGATTCCTTCTATTTCAGCAAATTTTGATGCTTTTTATTTTGGTTCCATAGAATTATCAAGAATCTGCCCATCTTCACACACTGTACATCTAAAGAATTTTCTTTCCCATTCAGAGTTTTTGGTAAGCCAACATACTTGGGTCTAAATGAAAAAGGAAAATTAAAAATTAAAAGCCCATATTTGTGTAAGGCAGAGGATGATTAAATTTGATTAGTGAGCAGCAAACTTTTGAGAAATAATTTCCTCGATTTAGCAGTCTAAGGCYCAATGCCTGTGCTCAGAAAAAAAGGCATGTGATTACATGTAGCTGGAAAAGGAAATCACAGATTCTCCTTTCCCCTTACATATCACATCTTGGCATCCTTCTACTCCTTTTCAAATGGGTATTAGCAAAATTAACCACACCTTTCATTTTTTTTCTCCCTTTTTTTTTTTTTTTTATTGAGAATGTATATATGCAAGTTGAGTTTCCAAACTAGTGTGGCTCTGAGGGAAGCATTTTAGGGGTCTTTTCTTTGTGCTGCCATTCCAGACATTGTTGTTTCTCCTTCCAGCTGACCTTCAGTTTCTGGTGGTTTAGTTCACATATCTGTGGAGCAGAGTTGGGTTTAAGTATGGTACTTGTTATTCCCAGGATTTGGGAAATGGAAGGAGAGTAATGTTAATAGGAGATGACTTTAATATTTCAGATCATTATCTTGTGTGCCATCAGATTCATTAGTGCTTGTCAGAAAACAATTACAAGTGTTTAGTATATTTTGGTGGTATCCTTTCACTTCCTGATAGTTCTTCCACCACACTTAGTTACTGTGCTGAAGTTCCTACCTTAAATCTAAATTTACTTAAACAATGACTAAATTACATTTCTGACAACTTTTTGAAATAGGATGGTAAAATTACGATGACATTGAGCATTCTGAATAGCAGATGACTTTGGTTTTGTGGGTTTGCTCTACTACCTTTTATAATTACTTAATTCAATTAACTTCCTCAATATTATGAAATTCACTGAAGGAGAACACCTGCTTTAATTAATAAAGAATTAAGTTTATCCCCAGATATCATGGAAAAATAGCTAGATGCCACTTCAAAAGATTTTAGCACTTAGACACAATGTTTCAGAATATTAAAAATTGCTCTGAGGTCACCAGTGCATTTCTGTTCCTACAACACTTCTATTTGTTCCAGTGGGGGTCCAAATATTTTGGAATCTGAGTTCCATATGAATGCTGATTAGAGAACTCTAAAGCAAATAAACTATACCTTATGCAATTACTTTGGAGCTCTCACAAAACTTTTCCCCCAAGAAAAACACACTCACCAATCCATTTAAATTTTATAATAGCACTTTAATGATATATTAGGCAGAGTCAAAAATGGATGAAATAACCAAAGGAAGAAGTATGTGTTCCAATTTAGAACTCAAACTTCTATAAAGTTGCTTGGAATAACTTCTGCTAGATTTATCTCCCTATTGTGTTTCCTTTTGTCCCCGCATTCCTGTGCTAGGAATTAGGCCTGAGAGGGAAAGCTATACTTTTAGCCTAGCCAGGGGCCAAGYACCAATCAGTCTATCAGAACATTCCTCTTCTGTTAAAGGCAAACCTCACTCTAATAGAAAATCTCAGCTATGTCCCAGGACAATGCTACTTCAAAGGTCAACGTGTCACTCATGTCTAAGCTTCAGGGACATAGTAAAACTGACATTCGAAACCGCAAGCCACAATGTTTCCTTGGGATTCTTTTTAACATATAACCAGGAATGGCTGCAGAGTCACACAGTCAGAAATAAACCGTGGGCTCAATGAGGACAGAGGCATCCAAAAGGAAAGAAAAAGCAAGGCAATTTGTGCAGCAAAAAAAAAAAAAAAAGTTTCTAAAATGCAAAAAGAACATAAGTTCCTATTCTGTTCTCAATATATGGTAGCTTGATTCAAGGGGGAAATATAGATTTTTAGGAATGTCAGCATGAAGATAAACATCACACTCWTAGGTCAAGGGGTTGAGGAAGAGGATATGTTCACCACATTTTCTGGCTTTCTGCCCTACCTATGAAGCTGAGCAYAGTTGTACAACAAGTTATATGTGGTTATGATAATCATATTTAGAGACATATTGGCTATTTTGTTATTTAAAAAGTACATCTGTATCTTCCCAGGAGGAAATGCAGATTTGTTTCTGAGCCAGCTGACATAGCAAAATGAAAATCTGGACTGTCCCTTACTCAGCTGCACAGACATCCTTTTCTCCCTGCTTGCTATTTTGAATCAGTGTAGGATGAACTTAATAACACTTAATTTGTGTTGAYGGCTTGAGGCACAGCTTGGATAGGTCTGTGTGACTTTTTTACTAATTACTGTTAAGTGCCTATTTTTTTTTTCATTCTTTTTGTAAATATTCTTAGTTTTACTTGATTCAGAATACCATAAAAATATTGAAAACTTTCCATGGTACTCAGAGCTTATTCTTATTGTACATTGCTATGTAATTTATCCTGCCACGTAGAGTATATTTCACATATAACTGTGTCACTTTGCTTTGAAGAGGTACCTGCTTGGAATTCAATGCCATCAAAATTAGGAAGGGTTCAAACTGAGATACTATTTTGTAGCAGAAAATTAGATGTAGGGAGCTTTTTTTTTTTAAAAAAAAATTATTAATTTTTTTTTTTTTTTAAATGGGATGTACCTGATTTTGTTGTTTTGATTTTGTATTTTCTTCAGTTTGAAGTATTCTTCTGTAGGGTATTCTTTATGCATTTTAATCTCTACATATAGCCAGTCTTGGAAATTGAAAAAAGAAAAATCCAAAGCCAGCCTTCAGCTCTCATAATGACAGTCGTGTAGAGCAGATATATAGGGCAACCTCTGATTGTTTCTGCTGTCAATTTTTAGGAGTTACATGGGCATCARGTCTTCCCTTTCCATGAGCTTTTGTGCCCATTCTCTTGTTAAGGCTYGTCTTTACAAAATGGGAATTGAACTGTCTATAATTAGACACAAAGATCAAAAGATATCCTATTTATGTAGATGTGTCTCTATCTTGGTCTGATATAGATAGCAGTAACGATTTAGGAAAGCTGCACAAGAAATGAACACACATTCTCAACTCCCCAGTCAGTGAAACAGYGGCAGTCATCGATTCCCTTCACCCYTCTTGACTTCTGAATTGGAATAGATAATTAAGCACTCTTAGCTTTCTCACAAAGCCCGCCTTCCCAGYTGGAGCAGCGTGAAAGGAAGCTGTGAGAAATATTAAGAAAAATAGGGCAAAGAAAGAGATRTAAAGATTGATTTCTTTTGCCTTAGTAAGTGTTAGCAATTAGGTAAACTGATTTTCAGTGAGGTCATCTGTCACAATTGGAAGCTAATTTGAAAATGGATTAGCTTAGGAAGTAGCAATTTCTGCTCCGTGGGATTCAGCAGCAAGTGATTCAGTTCTGTAACAGACCTCATAAAGKGGCTGAGATCAATGCCCACCTGATGTGCCATTACACCCTGGGCACACTCCAGCGACAGCACAGGCAGATGTGGCTGCAGGGAGTTTCCCTGCTGGGTTTCCCCCATTCCACTCATGTTCCACAGGTGTATTAGCTGATTATTTTGCCTAAGGGAATAAACAGTTTAGGAGAATTAGAACGAGTGAAACTGTTTCCCCCTCTCTTGAGAATGAGCTTTGTAGTCTGAGATCAGTAGCAGCAAGTGAGAAGATTGGTTAGCCTACCCTTTTCCTAGGAAAGGACTGAATCTCCCTCCTGAAAGCAGGATTCTGCAGCAGCACAGCAGAGATTAATACAGAATCYCCTGGCATTTCCAGTCACAAAGGGCCTGAGCCTGGTCAGATTTGTGAGGCTGTGTACACACACAGGTGGAGAAAAATCATCTCTTKCCCTGTCCCTCTTTCTCAAGAAGACTTCCAATTCTATTCTTCCCTGAACTGTTTCACCTTTTGAAAATTAGTACAGCCCTATTATCCCATCTATCCTTCTTAGTTCCCTGTCTTCCTTCCCAGCCAAGCTCAGGTCCAGCTGAATTCCCCAGCTGCACTGTGATCCAGGCAGGTTGCACAGACATCACATGGTCAGCAAGCAGCTGATGATGACAATGACCTGAAGTTGCTCATGTATTTACCACCAATTACCTCTGATGAAAATAGAAATATTTGTGTAACTGCCCAAGTGAGAGACTGAATGTGTTAATTGCCACCAACCCAGGGACAGTGACCTGTGATGGTCTGGAAGGACTCAGATGTATGGTTTAAATAAGCTTTGCTGGGACAAGATTGGAAACCAGAGTTAAGGTCCTCCTGGGGAGAAAAAAATCTGAGTTTTGCATACTACCAGTGGCAAAAAATCTGGAGTTCAAGATCAGGCTGAATTAATAAGCCTGGAGGAATATTCTCATTATTATAGTAAGAATTGAAAAGATTTTTGGAGCTCTTTTTTCCTCTCAGCTTGGTCAAAAGCTTTGGGCCAAAATATTTAGAATGTTGTGTTGCAAGTCCAGCTGGATAAATGAAATAACTTTGTTGTGAAACTTGTACAGTATTTCCTTGAAATTAATTCTGACTTCCTAAAATGCTTACAGGATGGGTGGCTAGTTGTATAGAAAACTGAACCTTGAAATGGAAATTGATCTTGAGAAAAAGGAGGGGAATCTTTCAAAAATGTGAAAAAGCCAACAATTCCAAAACTTGGAAAGTCTGTAAAAAGCACTTAGCTGTTTTCTGACAAAGACTTTTAACAAGCTTTCTAAACCACAAAGATAAATCACGATGATCACCTACTTACTGAGCTGTAGTGACAATATAAATTTAGAAACAAAAAATTGTGAACAATTGAAATAGACAAAATATTAAGCTTCATGCCCTACTCCCAGGGCATGTGCAATTTATGGTTACATTTTACAGTGGAATAACCAGATGCAATGGAAATACAAAGAGCTAAGACTTCTAAAATTGAGACTCCATTTACCCAGATATTTMTGATTGTACAAATACTGCAACCCCACATATGGCAAGGAATCACATCCGTACTTCAGACCCTTAGATACAGTTGCTAACACTTCTTTTGTCAAAGAATAATTCAGAAAGACACAAATAGAAATAGAACTCTTAGGATAAAATCCAAAGAATTCTTCAAATGGGGTCCTTAGGAATATGAAACATTCCTGTTGATATTAAACTCTTAGGAGCCCATCTGATTGCGGCATTTTTTAAGGGTAAACAGACAACTAAGTAATATGGCTAGAGTCTGGTCCCACAAGACTTTTCATTTTTAAAAGTGAAATTTAATCTGAAAAGTGGCTTAGATGCCTATGAATCTTACTGGGTATTAGGAATAGAAATAAAATCTGGAAAAACAGAGTTAAAATGGTCTCTGTCTAAAACATCAGAGCCATRTGAAGATGACACTCAAGTGCACTTCCTTCCTTGCCATGCCTTCCTTGGAAAGGAAGCACATCCTCCTGGAATAGTGCAGAGTCATGCTGTGCTCTGCTATGTCTTGCTTAGCAGCCAGMTGAGGATTCAGGGTTCCAGGGAACAGCATATTTCATGTACTCTAGATATATATTTTAAAATTATCTCTTATGCTATCCTATTTCCCTATGTCAGTACAACTTTAATGCAGCAAAATTAATATTTAGTGGAATTTCAGATCAGAGGGTTCATATAAGTGTGAAAAGATGTAGTTGCWTAGTTTTAATTGTATTTTTGCCTATGGAATTAATGATAATTTCAGGTTTCAGAAACACTGAAATTCCATTACACTATCTGAAAACTCAGAAAACTAAGAAAAATTAGTAATGTCTTGACTTTACCGTGCTTGAAATCTGCCATTGAAACAACAGGAACAAAATATCAAACAGAATGATGAAAAAAAAATAAAATCAAATCAAGTATTAGGAGAGAAAAATCCAACTAATATAATGTGAAATCGGACACATTTTTAAGAGAATGTTATTGTGTCAGCAACTGCAATGGTAACAACATAGATGAACGTAGATGTTGATACTCAGGATTCTTTCTGGTTCTTTGTACACAGCTGTGTCTTYCTATATCTTCACAGCAGCAAATACACTTTTTTCCCTGTGTCCCTTATTTCTTCATATTTTTTTCTAATATCATAATGGTAAGAAAGATCTGTAAGAAGAAATCCCTTTTTGATTTCTGAAGTAAATCCTTTGTGCTATTTCCAGAGCTGGCTTTGAAAAGGCTATGTGTAACCACCAAAATCCTGTAGCTCTCATTAAGATGTTTTTCTCTTAATAAATGATGATATCACTTAGAAGTTCTCCTGCTCACCTGCCATTTGATGGGGCTGCACTTGTTTTCAGCACAGAAAAAGGCATTATTTAAGCCAAATCTCACCTGCCAGTGAAGGCTATGTCTCGACTGTGGGGTCACTTTCACACTGCAATTGTACATCAACATACAGTTAATAAACARAGTGACGCTTTGTGATTATTGCACAGCAAGTTAGAAGTGAGGTGAAATTTCCTGCCTTTTCTGTAGAAGAAAATCTATGATGTCAGTGGCACCAGCTCCCATTTTTTTGACCACAATAAACGAAAGAGGCCGGTTGGTCGATTAGCTGTTGGAAAATTAGTTTTTGATGAAGTGTTGGCTAAACATGCCAAGTAAAATTCACCCTTCCTGTATCTCCATGGATCACATGKGAATAACACTGAAGAATCAGTTTTTCTAACCTTAAACCCAAAATTTTCCTTTATTTTTTTAACTCTATCCCTCAAAAATCCTAACTGAAGTTCAACTTTCCAGTGTGCCTAACTCATTTATGCACAGAGTGAAAGAACTTTGCARCAATGACTTTGAGGCAAATTGACTTTGCCTTTTTAACACAAAGCAAATTAGCAGCTGAGAAATTCTGCTGTCCTTTGTTCACGGAAATCACAAGTGCTCAAGTGCTTCACTGACATCTYGCAGAATGGAGCCATCAGCAGCACTGGAGTGGGCACATCCATCTCCCACATAAACAGCTGAGACTTTATTACTTTTTACAGATGGGCATTGTGTCCTTGGCCTTGCTCAATCCTCCTTCTAGGCAGGGAGGATTTGGGATATTCGATCTGTAACTAACCGTGACTCACCTACACTTTAACTTATCAAGAGTGTTATCAGATGTCCTGGAGACAGAGGCACAAGTCAGGATGTGGCATTAAATCCATATGCTGCCAGATCCATTCTGCAGAGCAGAGATGAGGGTGCCCAGCTTGTGTAAGCTGACCTGGTTTCATTGAGGTAGATGGAGGTGGGGTAATCTATGGCACCAGAATGTAGTCTGTGGTGTTTACATTGAACAACTGCCCTCTGGGACTAATCAGAGGCAGGAAAAATAAATAATCAGTCCAAGATCTGGCCATACTATGGTATACTAACCATGTGCTGTATGTGGTATGTGGTGAAGCTTTAAAAAGAAGGAAGGAGTTCAAGCCAGCCTGAGTGTCTCCTTACCCACGTTCTTGAACAATGTGTGTGACTCACACTGTAAATCAGATTGGAACTTTTGTCGTTCTAACTGTAAGTTTGTATCACAATATTTCAGAGATTGGTCATCAAATTAAGCTTCTACTGACTTGACATKTTATGGGAGGAATGAAAACATATCACATGTCATTGCTGTATGTGCTCTGCAATACCTTCCCACCAGCTAACCACCCTGAAGATATGTCTGTTTCCTAGGCTGTTCTAAAGTCAAAGTCTCAATGTTATTGTTCTGGTGGGTTTTTTTATTTATTGTGCCTGGTAACTTCAAAGAGAGAATTATATCATGGTTGTTTGCATAAAAAATATTTCAGCTTCATGTACACATGGAAATATTTAAAATGAAATACTGGTTCAGATTGCTGGAGAAACACCAAGTTCTTGTCCTGTATGCTTCTTGGTTTCTCTGCACAAACACAAATCTAAAGGAAACCAACAAGCATTTGTATATGAGCTTTCCTCTGAGCTTCTTTAGAGACCATTTCAAATCTACTATGTGTATTAAATTATGAACCATAACTTTCTTCYCCATATCAAATCCAACATCCACAAGTAACTTTTCAGTTATTTAACACAGCTCAGATGAAAAAATAGCACATCTTATTCATGTCAAAAAATATCAGTGGAGGAAATAGTCCCYCACACTCAAAGCCAGCAGAATACTCAGCTTATGTTTATAACTCAGTTTTGTATCAAGTTGGATCACAGATCTTATAAGATCAAGAGAAATGCAAGTTGGCTAGTAGACATTTTTAAGCAGTTACAAGTCTCCTATGTCTTAATAGAGGAGTCCATTAAGTTTCAGAATCAAAGGGAAGAGGCATTTCACTGACATCAGTTCCCCCCAAACTCTTTCTTTTAACATCCCCATGGATGTTTCCATTACTTGAAGGAAAACCAAAATTTTTTTGAATGTTCACACACTCCTTGTAACCTGCTTTACATCTAGGGAACTTGCAGATATTGTTTTTACTTTTGATTGCTTTAGCATTTGTAACTTCACAAGGTTTGCTTGGGGATTTGGCTTGTAGTCATTGAAGCCTCCTTGGACAGCCACACTCTTTTCTTTGTAAATAACAACTCACCAAGATTAATTCTCTGACTGACAGATAGTATTGAGAGTAGACTAAGTGGGATCAGGAAGCAAGATGTTAAATAATCACCCACTGGATTCATAAGGGACTTCCAGAAATCTAGAACACAGTCTCTTTCCAACAGTCTTAACCATGTCAGTCAAGAGATTTACACATCAGATGTTAACTGGGTGTCYAATCTATAGTTACCATCTAAATCATCATCCCAACATGCATAGAATGGATAAACACACCACTCCCAGTACTCAGTCAAATGAACTTCAGATTGTTTATGCAGTGGTTTTCACATGAATAAACTCTGGAATCTGCCCTGAGTTTAGCTGTCCCGAGTTAAAAGAAATGTAACAAAAATCCTTTATCTTTCTTCTGAGATCATATTTTTTTTTCATTCTAGCTAGTGAGTCAGAGTGCTGGTGTGCACCCTCAGGCCTGCCATATCTGTGTTTAACACAAGTCTCTAGGACAGGAGGACAAAARTGTTTCTTGTCTCAGTGCTTAAGGAGGAGGTTTGATACCAGCAAAGAAGGATGCGTGTCCCACAGTCTGGTGGCTTTGTTTGGAGCCAGCTGGGTTAACAAGTGGCACATCCCATTAACCCTTGATCTGTTCAGCTCCTCTGCTGCCAAACTGTAAGATGGGCAAAATTTTCCAAGCCAGGCAGGTCCAYAATGGAGCATTACAAACTGCCTTCAGAACTGCTCTCCTGAAGGTTTATGCATCCATGTGCTTGGGAACCTGCTGCATTTCCTGCACGTGTGCAGCCATAGGTGGTTCAGACCTTTACAGCACATGCTTGCCTTTCCTGCCCTGCATCCTCTATTATGATGCATGTAATTACACAGGTCTTTTAAAAGGTAAATTTGATATTTTTAATAAGCCCTTTGAATTCACTACTTCAGGTGATTTTCCAGTTATTGGCTGTTTGTTCATTATTTTGGGTCCCTCTTTTAAAAATTATGACTGCCATGCACTTGCATTTCAATATTTGGTTTAATGGTGGAGTTTTTGACTTGTTCTATTAAACACATTCTAGGATATTACTTTGTTTCCCCACATGCAGGTGTTATGRGGGTTATTTGTATCCTCAAGCTGTTTATAGTATATACCTGACTGCAATTTCATATTCTCCTCTGCTTCCAAATGAAAAAAATAAAAAATTGTTATTAATCATGGTTTAAATTTGTCTATTTAATGCATCTCCCAGGAACTTGAAACACCTGCTGTGTTAACCTATGCCTTGTAAGAATAGAGAAGTTATATATTAGATTTAGGCTTGTGGATTAAAATAAAGCTTTCTTTATAGGAGTTCCACCTGGGAATGGCTGCTCTACAATTCTATAAAAACCACGAGAAAATTTGTTTCCAGCCCAAATGACTTTACAAAATAGAMGACATTAACATGAAAATGCAACTGAAACAAAGTTGACAAAAAAATGAAGTGCCATGGGAGAATCACAAATTTTTCCCTKCCAATAACATTTTGAGACCTGCTGTTTTTCCTATAGGTGTCCACATGGCTCTGATTTTCTCTTGATTAGAAAAAAAACATAAACATTGGCAAAAGCAGTGAAGAAAGAGGGCTGACCCCACTCAGTGAACTAGCACTTGATGCTGTCTGCCTCGGCAGAGTCTCAGTTTGACTATAAAGATATATTAATTTGGATTTAATTTGAGGAAATTTTGTATTTCAATAAAAACAAAATTAAATTCTTTTCGTTCAGATTAGTGAATTGTGACAGTCAAGTTTTACATAAATTTGTTGAGTGTGGATCTGTCACTGCTTCAGTTGAGATTTTTCTCTTAAAATTTGAAAGGAAATATATAATTTTGTCAAGAACTTTAAAAAAAGTAAAGAAAAATGGACAAAATCTATAGAACAGTAAATCAACACTTTTCCATTTTCCCCGTAGCTTGAGTACAATGAGARAATCAAATTTAAGGTCATATTCAGGTCTGTAGGCAGCTACTTGCAAGAGACAAGGTGACAAATTTAGTCTCAGAAAACTTTGGCCTCCTGGTATTGTGGCTGCAGTTGCTGTTTGGYTAAGCTGTGGTGTTGGCAGTGAGAACAGATTTATGCACATAAAGCTGCCATTCTATTAGGGCTTTTATAACACAAAGTGCACTTCTCAAGTTGTACCTTGGTCTGAAAGGAGCTGAAAGAAAGRAGCAATTGAGCACCAGGAGAATGGTACCAGATGCTGGCCTTTTGACACCAACCAGTGGGCCATGGCTGAGCACTTCCTCAGCAAGCCCTGCTCTCAGCCACTTCAGCTACCTTTAGAAACCCTCATAATAAAAAACACTATCAAAACTAAGGAGTTTCACGAGCTCCATGTGACAACAAAAAGAAAAGGGAAAAAAAAAGAAAGAGTTGACTAAACAAGAAGGTGATAAAACAAAGCATGCTGCTGTATTCGGTTTCCAGGCTAGCTGTAGGTTTTTAAAGGAGTGTTTTTACCTTTCTAACACCAGTAAAAATCAGCAATTAGACTTACTGGCAGGGCAGTCTGAAGACTATAAAGGGACTGTGCTAACTGGAGGCTCATCTGTATGAAGCACTTGGGATGGGCTTCAGGAGATCTGCCTTCACCTCCCTCCATCGCTTGCTCCTTTTCTGGGCTTCCTGAAACACTGTGTTGTTCATGTTTTGTCTATGTTTGAGTTCTTCCTCTGTAAAATGGGGATGATAATTTTGAATTTCTTCTGGCCTTTCATCTATACTTTCTGTTGGGATTTTAGGTTCTTTGRGGCTGAGTGTGTTTTTTATATCTCAAGTTCCACAAGGCGAGGTGAAAAATCTGCTCATAAACACGGAGGTACACATTAGGAATTGACTCCTGTAATTTCAATTAACTTCTTTGCACTTTTACAGCACCTTTTAGCCAAAAATCTCCAAGTAGTTTACAAACTATGCACAATGCTGTGTTCAACCTCACAATACTCTTATGACTTCATTAAAAATTATTGCAGTTCTGTAGAWTGAAAAAACAGTGGCACATAGAAAGTCTTTGACAGAAAAATCATTCGGCCACAGTTATTTCAAAATGCACTGTCATAACAAATATTAACAAATTCACCATCCCTTCTCTTGTGCCCTCTGCCAACATATTTGCAAAATAATTGTATGGAAACTTAGCAGAGATGTGTAAACCAGAAGTGATGCTCCCTCTCTAATGAAAACCACAAGCATATGTTGCTATATTATTATACCACCAATATGCAAATTATGAGTCATGAAATATATGGAAATCTGTTTCAGTGGTAGAAGTTGAGCACACCCTTTGATGGTTTTAACACAGAGAGAGTGTGGTAGTCTTCTTTAATGTAGTAAAGGCTTCCTTATGCAGATATATCAATTTTATCCTTAGAGGAGGAGAATGAAGTGGAAATGGGTGACTGAAGGGCAGAAACAGAGTGAAGGTTGGGACATCMAGTTTAGAACAGTTGGATGAGTCTGCACCACTATTCTGTAGACACCTACCCCATCATACAGTACTTTCTTTTCCATCCCAAAGAAATTTCTCTTCATTATATTAGATCATTATATTTCTTCATTATGGTATATATTCTTCATTATGGTATATATTCTTCATTACATACTCTTCATTATATTACATGTATCTATACCTCTGTAATATATTTTGCACTATATTACATGGCATGTCTTCAGGGAAAGAAATGATGTCATATTGAAAGATGAAATCTTGAGACCTGGGTTAAGTTCCCATTTCTGCTATAGGCATCTGATGTCACTTAATTAAATCCTCTCAGGTTTTGTTCTTTTCTGCTCTGTGCGTTACATAATTCTTTAGAAAATGCTATAACCAGTTCAAGCTGAAAAATATTTCTTTCTGCTAAGGAGACTATTGTAGGACAGCTCGAAATATGTGCATGTGTATCTATCCATATATCCAAGCAAACAGTCCAAAAAAACCAAGCACATAGGTGTGCACATCTGTACAAGTTTATACTGTAGATAGGGACCAGTTACACCAATGTGGAAATTTAGTCAACTCTTGGACAGACATTGGTAGATATTTTCTGCTATCTGGATTTCTAAAGGAAGAGAAAGTGAACAATTACTCCTCCAGTTAGGATCTCTTGGAGAATTTAAGCCAGCATAATATCATTAGGCAAACTGGAAGTAAGCCAGGACACTGGGGTTAACACCCCTGCTCAAGTGAAAGGAGCCAGGGGACCATTCACAGCTATAAAAGTGGTCAAGAGCTGTGGTTTTAGGTTACATCCTAAATACAGGTAACTCAAGGACATTGCTAAATACCTCACATTGAGTACAAGCTTTATTTCTGTAGAATGGCTTAGCATACTTTTAATATTTATGAATACTTGAAGCAAGCTTTTTCAGTTGTTCCTGAAGTTAAAGRCAGAAGCAAAAATTATATTCAGTGTAAGTCAACATTCAGTTGTGATCCTGGTGAAACCATAGGGACATTTTCCTACTATTGAGAAAAGCATCAAATATGGTTTCAGGTTTACATGCCTAGCAAATAAAATGTGAATCTTCCTATATAAATTTGCTTTTATAAAGACATTTCTACATGTTGAGTATGGTTTCAGTTTTATTTTCTGTCACCTGCCTGAGTGTTTTCTAAACACACACAAAAATTGCTTGGGAAGAATATGCTGTTATGCTAAAAGTGGCTGTACAGTAAAATTTCAAAGTACTTAAAAGTTTTTATAGAAAGTTTTGATTAAAAGTTTAGGAAGGAGATTAGTTGTTCTGTTGGGCATTTCCATTAACTTACTTGCCTTTGCTCAGGTGAACTAAGACATTTGAAGTTCAGAAAAGGCGTGCCCTACATGAAGTATACTCATGGTCTTGACTTTTTAGACACCTTTAGACCACATCTAGCATAAACTGCACTAAATTAACTTAAAACACTACTGGCACACCTTCTGATATAATTACTAATCRTTGCAGTATTGCCTCAGGATAGACAGGACTCCTCGTTTCCACACCACAGTGCAGTGCCTTCAGCCACTGCCTTTTGTGATATGTTCAGGGTGAAGGGAATTTTCATCTATCCTGATAAATTATGTCCAGCAATGCAAGAAGAGGGGACTGTGATTCTTAGATGCCCATATCTAGAAATCAAAATGCTCAGCTGGAAAGTGGAGTCCTGTTTCTGTGATAAAGTCTGCTCCTCATTGCCTACATTATTGATTTTTTCAACCTAGTGATGTAAAACGTGAAAATAATGTATGTAAACAATCAAATCCTAATCCAATAGATAGCTTGTCTTCTATAGCACAGGGCTTCTTATAGTGACCTGAGTGATTTTGTTGTGAAGAGGTTGCACAGCACTTTCGTGCTCTGTTCCAGAGCCACTGACTCATATGTGTGTAACCTATAAAGTGATAAGGACAATAATATCTCACAGTGGGACAGCTGTTTCCTCAGGGGAAGTCAGTCATTGCATAAACAGTGGAGGTCTGCAGAGCCAGTTGTACTGATGGAGAACATCTCTGCACTTTCAGAGGGGAGATGACTGTGCAAAAGTCTTTGGAAAACGTCAGCAAGTGACGCTTGTCTTCCCCTGATTTGAACCCTGATGAATTCTGCTGCCTTTCCCTCCTTTCCCAGCCACACATGCTCAGCATGGCAGCGCTCTGGCATGGACAGCATGGAAACTCCTTTAGCAGTCCATGTACAGCTGCGCTCAGCACACACAGGTGCTTCTGCCTGTACCTTTTGTCTTGCCAACACTGGCAATGTATTTTTTTTTTTTGAGGGCGTTTTTGGCAATCCCAATCAGATGTTCTGCAGCTGAACAGTGAGTGTAGCCCACCTAACAAGAACAAGTGAAATCATCCTTGTTCCTCACTGACTTCCTGGTCATTCTCAGCYTTTGAGGAAGAAGTCAAAGGGGTCATTTGATTAATTTAGGAAGTGTTTCTGTGTTAGCATGCTTATTTTGCTGTTTTGCAGCTTAGCCTGGAAGATTTGGGCATGGCATCTGGCGTGCAGTGAGTTCCTGCCTTTCCCCCAGTGGTGCTGTCGGATTGCTGAGGCACACGGAGGTCAAGAGACTGTCCACAAGGTCATCCAGTGCCTCAATGCTCAATTCAAACCCAGCCCCAGCATCTGCTTGACTCTTGATTTTTTGTTTTGACCAGGAGACTCACCCGAAATTAATTGGTGGGGAATTCAGTGCTAGTTGGATTAAGTAGGTCCTTTCATGTTTGTGACAATAGTATGTCAGTGCTTTCGTGATGAATAGAGGAAATCTGGTATGCAGCATCAGTCCTTACAGAATAATTCAATCYTATTAGGATGAACAAGCTTCAGAAACTCAAACAACAACGCACAAATGAAGGAGAGACAGTCTTGGGGTATTCAGTGATTCAAAGGCAAGTTTTCTTTGCTAATAGCTCTTGTGCTTCTGAGGCATTTTCTGCTGTGACCAAGGTCAGCATAACAGGGCAKAAATCACTCTGGTAGGAAAGGACACTGTCAGTGCTGGTTTGTGTCTTTCCCTTTCTCTTTTCTCRTGGTGTTTTGACCCTGGAGGGATACCAGGTGCCCATCAAAGCCTCTGTATCACTCCCCTCCTCAGCTGGACAGGAGAGAGAAAAATATAATGAAAGTTTCACGAGTTCATAAGGGCAGGGAAAAATCACTCATTGGTTACTGTCATAGGCAAAACAGACCTGACCTGGGGAAAGTTAGCTGAATTTATTACCAGTGAAAATCGGAGTAGGATAATGAAAAGTAAAACAAATCTTAAAAAGCACCTTGCCTCACCACACACTCCTTCCTGGGCTTAAGTTTATTCTTGGTTCTCAGCTTTGGCCAGGGGTGAGAGCATCTTAAAGCCTGCTATTATTGGCTATGTAGGACATGGGGGCAGAAAAGCCACCCCAAGAGTTCCCTCCAGCTAMCAAAACCTTGCTGTGGGAACCCAATACCCAAAGATTTCTAAATCTTGCTTTTTACTCTTGCATTTAAAAAAAAAAAAATAAAGATTACCCTGAAGATATGTCTAAAATCCTTCTTWAAATGCTGAAAATGTGAATATTCAAAGTTTGAGAATGCTTCTTTTCAAAATATACCCTTAAAGGGACAGGAAAAAAGTACTCACCTTGATTTTATGGGTTTTTATATTCTTTTATGACAATATACAATTCTGTTAAATGTGGGGTTTTGTTGGTATTTCATCAACAAGCTGATATCATCCAGAACAAATTGCTAAAGAGAAGGACATAGAAATGACATATACTTCATGAACAGAGTTTCTTGAAGTCTGCCTTTTRAGYTGTTAGGACTTTGAGGAAACCRGRACTTTCAATCTTACTAATATTTATYTGGTTTTATTTAGCAAATGCTTTCAATTGTTAGTGTCAGTTGGATATACACAGGAAAGAGTTTTCAGGGATGGGAGYTCCTAAGAAGATGATGTAACTTGAGGTCATGTAGTGTTTTTTGATCCACCAACTCTCTCAAAAGAGAATTACACAGGTCCATCATGCTGTGTTAAGGACATAGCAGCTTAAATTGAGAATAGTTGTTTCTTTTGTGGGAAACCTTACTGCTGTTAGATGCCACTTTTTCTTTCCATGTTTGCTGGAGCCAAGGAGTTAAGCTCTGTTCTAGATTAACCTCAGAGTGTAAATTACATACACACACACACAAACCATGAGAAATCTCACACCTTTCCATTCTTTCTGGCAGTTCTCCTTCCCCCTGCCTTCCTCCAAAGSTTTTGAACAGTGTGGGCTTTTAAAACTCTGGCAAAACCACATGTGACACTGCACAGACAGTTCTGAGGAGAACCAAGAGAGAAGTCACCARTGACAGGTGTCTGTCATATTGCCGGATGCTATTGAAGAGTCAAGGTTCCTGCAATGAAAAGTGTCAAGAGCCTACCAAAGTAGAGTTTTTGGGCCTTTGCAACCTGCTTTAACACATAGATAATTTTGATCATATCTTTCAAACACATTTTACAGGTTTATTTTTCACTGCAACCAGACCCTACAACCCTTTGTCGTCCTCCTGTTTTTTAAAGAGAGTTAATTTGGAGGTATGTGAATAAGTTTTGAAAAGCTAGAAACATCTAAACTTTTTTGTATTCTCAAATGATCCCAATGCATAGATACTTTTCCCTCTTTAAATAAGAATTTTTAAGYAATTTCTCATCCAATGTTTTACTAGCTGTTTTAAAATGCCTGGGAATGAAATAGTCTGCTTGCAACTAAGTGGCAGCACTTGTCCTGGAAATGAAATTCACATTGCTAAAGTGTTTATGGAATACCTGGAATGGGAGCATATAAATCATGGTCTCTTTATGTACAGTTCAAAACCAGTMATTTTAAACATTGCAGGTATTACAGTGAGTTGTGCTGAAAAATAAAGCACCATTTCATGAAGGCAGGTGGGATGGTACTTACTTAGCAAAACTCTTACCATGTGTACCAAAAAATATCTAATTTTTTGGGCACCTAAATAAAGAATATACTTGATCAAACTTCACTTGTGAGCGCCTTTTAAAAACTTCAAAGATACYACTTATAACAGCACTGGGACATTGGTGGTCTGAAGATCACACTCACAATTAACTCTTCATTTAAAAAGGGGAAATACAACACTTTAATTAGAGTAACAGAAATAACTAAATTTCCATGAAGAATGACTCAGAGTTGAACAATTTTTTTCTGTTCTTATGTTGGCAAAACAGTCAATTAGTTCTGATCTTTTGATGAATTTGCTTTTATAGCAAAAAATGCAAGTGGTCAGATGAGATTATAATGATGTCTATTCTACTGAATTTATAAATGAATTAAATATTTCCAGAAATGGTGTAGAAAGGCTGGCTTTGTGAATGCAGCCATAACCAGATGGAAAGAGATCACGATTTCAATGGGTAGAAAATAGAAATTATTTGTCATGAACTTCTAATTTGAAACACTAAAAGAATGAGCTGCACTGTAGACATAAATATATCTTGTTATGGTATTTCTTCAAATAGCACAATTAGTTTATACTTTTGAACTAGAAGGTTCTGTAGTCTGGGTTTTTTTCGATTCTCCTTATCTTCCATTGTTTTATAAAAATGGACTGTGATTTCAAGCCAAGAATACCTGAAGTCAGTTTCCACATGCTGTTCCCAATTGCTGCTAGATAACTGTGTTCAACAGGATAGTATTTGGTTTCTCACTGTACAGTACATAAATCTTATGCAATTGCTGTTTCAATTTTTCTCTTTCCTTTGAACTCCTGAATGGAGGGAAAGAATTTCTTAAGGAGTTCAGTAGGAATGTCCCRTTATGAAACATCAATCATCAAATGCCCATTGAACATGGAAAGTGAGGTGACTGTAATAAAATTGACATAACTAAGCAAGCAGCATCTGACCTTTAGGAGCCAGAGCTTATGATCAGAAGACCCAGTCTTCCAAACCTTTAGGAGTTAAGAGTTATCATCTCCCACAAAAAATACCTCAGCAAATGAAGTGCTACATATGAATGTGTGTGATAAAAGAGGTGGAATAAATTCTTCCCTGACCCTTAGTAGGGGAGTGTTGACAGAACAGAGGTAGAGAGTGACTTTTGAAAGGAAGGAAAAAAGGAATGTATCTTTGGGTCTAGATGGGAGCAGCTGCTCCCCTTATCTTGCATCAGTGTTAAAGTAGTTGCTGTTCCTGCCATGTCAGCCAAGTCACAACACAGCATGCAATGCTGCCTGCAGTTGATCCAAAGAAAGGGAGCAATGGGCACTGTGAAAATGTTGTATCCACAATATGAACATAAATCTTTYGCTTTGTCAACCTGTTTGCTTTGGTCTGTGCTCTGTTTTCCATGTAGCGTGCCGTCACTACCATATTAGTCTTCTTGAGCCTGCCAGTTCTTCAAGTGTTTTGATGGCTGCTTAGAGCAGAAAGAGCCACTGGGAGTTCCGACTCAGCATCAGCCTGCTGAATTAATGTCTTTTTTGTACCTGCTTTTTATTTTTGTTTAGTTGCTCCCTCCTTTTCCGTTTTATTTAAGAGAAGTCAACCACATATACAACTGATGCAGCTGATTARTGCAAACCAAAACATTCAGTGCTTTAAATCTTAGCAGAAGGCCCTCACCTATCCCTGTTCCCATTCAGGTGCTGCATACTTTTGCAAAAATGAGTGACCATAGAGCAGGGTGCAGTTGACTCCATGCATATACTTTGCCAAGCACATAAAGTTTACAGGGTTATACCAGTATATTTATAATACTGGTCAAATGAAGATGACAGGTATTTAGAATGCAAGATTTCCAGAAGTCCTTGAGAAAGTTCTTTCCCCACATAACAGAAACCCTTCTTAAGTAATCTTTGAGTCAAATGTGTGGACTTTAGTTCAGATAATGCATTAAGCCAATATACAAAAGAGTTGAACTGCATAGGGACTTTTACTATAAAGTAAAAATTTCAAAGAATTCTAGAACAACTTTATTAAAAAAAAAATATCTCCCTAAAATAGATTTTGATGTGTGCTTGATATTTATTTCTTCCCCTAGGTTATTCTGTTAGAAATAGTCTGGTGATTTAGGATGACTTGACTAGTTTCTGAGGTGGTAAGAAATTTTTCTGATTACTCCTTGATCCATGAAAGGGATGGAGATATCAGAGTGAGAAGAAAGCAGTAATATTTAAATATTTCTATTCTCCTACCCTACTCTGAGAAATATTAAGTGCAAAGAAAGAAAAAGGGTAGGTTTCCCTCTGTGTGTTTTTGCCTCCATCCCTCAGTCTCCATATTTACAAGGCCTCTACTCCTGATGTACTAAATACAGGAGGATCTGACAATTCATGTAACAAATTCAGAGACCCATTTCTGGCAGAAAGTTACYGTGAGCTCTGTTTTGCAAACAGGAAACTGGAACTAAACTGCAGAGAARATCATCCAAGTAAGCCATAAACAGCAATACATTAAATTCTTCCTTGGTCCATCAGTGAAATCCTACTCAAAAGAGCACTCTGGGAAATGCTTATCTAGCTCTTTCCTTTTCCCCTCAAAACACTTATTTTTTTCCACAGAGCACAGTATTATGAAAAGGAKCTTTCACTTGGCCTGGCTTGATAGTGTTTCTGCTCAGGGGCAGATTTCTAAATTTCAGAATTAAGTATACTTTTATTTCACAAACAACTTCATAAACAAAACAAAAAGAGGAGCTAACCATATGCCATCTTCCAGTTTGTGTTTTTAGGGAATGCAGTTCCAAGAGCTCTTTGAACTTGAGAGCTAACATGCATTTTCTACTCTGCAGATGTTCCAGCAAACTATAACCCAGCACTGCTTCTCTGGAGTATGGTGTATTGTGGCTTTAATTCAGCCAAGTACAGCAYGTCAAATGTCAGGTTGTTATGACAGCAATAAACTTGTGATTCCCTTGAAGCAGATGTTTTAATTTGTTAGGTGTTTTGGGGGGAAAAAATCTGCTTGCATTTAAATAGATGTTCAGATTGAGAATGGAATTTGCTTGCAAACATCTTTTCCACCTGTAGGAAAACTTTATCAGGGAAGCTTATGACACATGTGTGAAGTGGTGTGAGAAATCATTGCAAAGATGGCCAAAGCATAGAAATCTCCTTCACACCTGAAAGATGTGACCTTTCTGAAGTCACCTCAGTATAGGAGTCAGACCTGGACTATGGAGGATCTGGTTTTATGTATCTCATATTGCAAAAGAACACTGAAATCCAGAGTCTGCTGAGGCATCTCCTTCCTGAGGTGGTCCTTGATGCTGTCAATTACCACCTCACTCTTCTGATCTCTCCCTCTTCAGTGTGCTATTGCTTTTACCCCTTTTTGTAGTTGTCAGGGAGGACTACAGTTTTRAAGCAAGTGCCAAAAGGAAAAACCTTTGATGGTTTTCAAAGACRGGGAAGAAATTTGTCTGTCTGAACTTCAGGTAAAGAATGTTACAGCTATTCATATTACACTATTTCAAATAATTAATTGACCTCAGTTTGCAGTAAAATATGTATTGGACCTTACTCTGTCCTCAGTAAATGGTAGGATTTTCCTCAGGCATAAATTTGTCATTAAAGCTTTGCTGGATCCACATGGAAAGTGAAAATTTAAGGAGCAGTTAGCCCCATTAAATAGTACACAGACAGATGCACTCAAAAGATAACTCTAGAATTCCTCTTTCTCTGGGATTCCATACTGCACATGTGGTCATTATTGTGTCATATATGTTGGCAGTTTACACTTTTTTCTGCAGTTTTTTATATGAGCTGCTGAAGGCCTGGTTGCTAAGGAATATATGCTGTTTAAATTTTAGACTTTTTGCCTTTCTAAAATCTGGCAACACCAAAACAAGCAAGCAAATGTAAGCCTAAAACCAGGCATGGAATTTTCTAGAGTTTCCTTGAAAGAAAAAAAAAAATGAAACAAACCCAACCAAACCAAACCTTCCTTTGTTTAATGAGTCTTCTGTTTAAATTTTTTAGGAGTTCACTGCAGTCCACCTAAGGTTAAAAGGATTCAGCAGAAGCAACTGTACAGAGTTAAAACCCAACAAACTAACACAGTTTAGCCCAGTGTAGACTGATCTCAGAATCACACACTCAGCAGCATTGTAGAGGCAATGTGGATCCATCAGCAGTGGGAGTACAAGAATTTCTCCACATTATTTTGATTGATTTTTTGATATGTCAGCCTGCTAGATACTCTAATAGCAAAATAATGGTCAAATTACATGGTTGAACTTCTTTTTTATGTTTAAAAAAATCTTGTATATTATTTTAAACTCAAATCTTCTGATCATGCATACTTGAAAGGAATGGTTAAATCCTGCAGCAACAGCCAGAGTCAGAATAGTAGAAGCCTTTGAAAAGAAACTTACCTKTTTCTGGTTTTGAAATGTACTTGAAACAGGAATTTGGGTAATTTGCAGCTTTAACATTGACTTAGTGGCAATTTACTTTGGAAACTTCATTTTCACTACACAATATGGCTAATAATATGTTTCCAAAGACAGCAAACTTGATGAAAGGCAGAGTTTAAGGAGAGGGAATGCTCTCACTCSTCATTCTCCCCTGTACCCAGGGATGCCCACACATCTGTGGGAGTTTGAGGATTTTAAAACTTTACAAAATGGATGACCTCCCAGATCCTTACTTCATTGCTGCTTTGCTGTTAGAGTGTTCATAAATAAAAATTATGACAGGTGACCTTTAGTCCATGGCCACAGCATAATTACATTCACCTTACTTTATTTATGAATGCAAATCAGGTCAATTTAACTCAGCTTTGTGTTTACTCTGCGTATTTTTAAAAGACATTTCTTGCCACAGCATGTCTTTCTCCCAGCCTCCTGCACTTTGTGGTAATTGCAGAGCATGCTGTCACKCTGGAATTGCAGGTATGGATGGTTTGAGTGGTGATGGAGTTTGAGTAGTSTGGAGATGCCTTGGACCTGTCAGCAGCCAAAAGTGATGAGATAATTKGAGTGGTACAGCTTTGCCTCTGAATGGCTCACAGTACTCCAGAAGAAGCTTTAATGAAACTGATATACCCTGGCAATAAAACTGATGCATCTCAACCGAAGTTATTTATGTGAGTCGAGGATCTAACTCCCAGCTTGTTATATGAGCAGGGAGACTGCAGGTTTTGGAAGGCTCTGCCCCCAAAACTYGTCTGTGGAAGGCCATTCTTCATTGTGCTTTTGAACCTTCACCATGCCTCGAGGTGAACTCCTCCCAAGTGCCAGTGGATTAAATAACCCTTGTATGGAGGCACACAGGGAGAAGAGGGGGGGGAATTTCAACTGGTCATTATCAATCACACAGCACAAACAGTTTGGAGAAGTAATCAGTCTCTCTGTCCTTCACACAAAGAGGTTTACAGCACTAGAGGAGTTTATTATTATTGCTGGCCTAAGATCATCAAAGTCATTTTGTTTCGTCTTGAACAGTAGTCAGAGGGGTTAAAGGGAGGTTAAACTGCCTAAACAAAATGGAAGCAATTACACAGTGGGATCATGGATGACTGTTTGCTTTAACCCTCACTGACAGAAAAGGTACTGTAAGAAAAAAGTTTCCCGACTCTTCACAATCATTAAAAGCATCTGTCTATTTAAGTTCATGCCAAGCTTCTTGCCCTAAATCTTTGGGGGAATGTCACTGCTTTAAACACTATCAGCTTCTTCACAGCTCCCTGCACAGCCCCCGTTCAGGGTCTGATCTCTGCAGCATTGTCATCACTTTCCAGGGCGCTGTGCAGGGCAGGACTTACACGGCTCTAGTGATGTGCCTRTAAAAGCTGTGCCTCAGCTTTTCCACTCAGTGACTTGGCAGGAAGAGACAAAACTCTGTGAAAGGGCAGCAGGATGGGGAATGCAGATTTGGCCCATTCCAAACTTCAAATTGCAAGAAGGGGAATTGACTCTTTTACTCCATTCAAGGTTATACCACGGCTGAGTTGTCAAACTTGGCCTTCCWCTGACCTGCATCATGTGAGGGGATGAGATCTGCCCCTCAATAGTTTTGGTTTTTTCTGTCCCTCAAATATGGAAGGTAGTAGTATAAACAACTTTCACTTGCAGCATGAGCACTGCTGTATTATGGGGCTAAAAAGAGTCTTTATTGAAGCCTTTATTCCCCACAGCTCCACTGCTGTTAAGGARAAAAACACATCAAAGAGTCCTGGAAATATGACGTGTTTAAAGAATGTATAGAAAAAAAAAGTTTTAATTCCATAAGCAGGCATTGACACAGTGTTTACTGAAACTTGTCTTTCTGAAAGGTGACTAGGGCTTCCACAGATAACCCAAATGAAGAATTGCATGTCTAATTTTATCATTATGTAAGACACTTGCAAAATGTACCCTGAAGGAGTGTTACTGAAATAGCTTTTTCATTGATGCGAATCTTTGCGAAGTTAATGGTGAAATATTTCTGTGATCCTGTGTCACACCTCCAAACATGAGGTGACTCTTTCAAAGAGCTCTCTGTGTCCTGTGAAATGTTTATCTTGTTTGAGCTTGTTGCAAGGCTTAAGGAGAAAACCATCAGGGAACAGGATAGGAGGAAAGAGTTGCATTTAAAATTTGAAAAAGAGCTTCCAATTATATGGCATATCTTCTGTTGGGAAAAGACAAAAACCAAACACAAAACCAAAAAAAAAAAAAAAAAAAAAAAAAAAAAAAAAAAAAAAAAAAAAAAAAAAAAAAAAAAAAAAAAAACCATCATTTTCTTATATACAGAGAAAACAATAAAACCAGCTTGTCGATAGAGCCAAAATGTTCAAGCACAAAAAAGATTTAATAGAGCCACAGTCATAGAAGGAGGTTGCACAGGGATGAATCAGGCTCTTACTTCTCAAAACATTACTGTAAATGGTAAAGACTAAATAATATTCTTAGGCAAATATCTGTGCATCTCTGATAATTAACCACAGCCAGCACATGAAGGAACATATTTCAGTCTGTCTTGCTTCAGATTTAAAGCAATGGAAATCCATCAGATTCAATGGTACTATACTTTGTTTAAAACTCTAAAGTTGCATTCTGCTATTAGTATAGAATTAGTATTAGTATTATCATTTGTGAGGATCTGCTTTGGAAATGGTGAAACAATAGATAAAAATACAGGTAAAATCATGTAAAAGGGCAYKGATTTGATTGCAGTGCTGAGTGRATGGAGGAAAAGATTGGCACGTGTTCTGGGTTATCTGTTAAAGAAAATACATTTTAAAAAAATTTTTCCTGACTTGTCTGAGAGATGACAGAATGAAGGCCTAGTGGAAATGTGCTTTCTGTTACAAGTCAGAAGCACTTGAATCTGAATAGTTAATACAAAAATGCCTGTTGACAGTGTAACAGCAGTGTAGTAGGCCACTTGCTTAATTAAATAAATTTATTTCTCTCCCCTTAATTAATAGACTACTGGACCATGTCATGATTTATGTATCCTCTAATGCTGGCTCCCTGGATGCAAGAAGGACATAAATGTGATTGTGCAGGCATCATTTTACAGGCAAGAAAACAACTAGATATGAGAATACAAATGGGAAATGCTTCCATTGTGCAATGAGCTTTATGTCCAGATCTTTGTTTTCGTGTCATGTCAAAAGATCCAAAAGCAGAATATCCAAAATATGTGTGAAGCTGCACCTGAGTTAGRAAACCTGCACAAGCTCATATTCAGCAGCTTGTATAATCACACCTGGCACAGGATCACATTTCTATCAGTGATTTTTCCTTGTGCAGTCCTAAAATATAAATTATATTAGCCAGAACAGAACTGAAGGCTACCCTGGCAGGGGATTCAGCTTGGCAGGGGTCAGTCATGTTTACAGATGTTCAGGCTGTAACTTATTGTCACTGTCTCACTGCTGACAGCAGAGAAAAGAGCTACTGAACTGTCCTACATCTTCCTGTCACTGCWGCATCTCCTCCTGCTCAACCCACCTCCCAGCTGCTGCCTTGTCTGAGTAAAAAGCCACTGTWAATTACTGTGCTGTGTGAAATAAACTGAGGTCAGAATGAGATGCACCAGGAAATTATGTACAGGATAAAGTTACTGACAGGAATTAATTCTTGGGGCAAAGAACATCTCTGAAAACTGCACATGGGTACTGAACTCAAGTCCAGCAAAGATCGAATTTCCCAAACCTTCACTGAAGATGGCTGCTGATGTTTGATGCTGTGAAACAGGTTATTCTCAAACAAGCCAGCAAACACTGAGTGTTACTGATTTTGCTGCTCTGGACACCCATCTTCTGTAAGCAAGAGATCAGAGTRGAATGCTGCATTCAGGATGAGGGACAGTATTTTTGTCCTTAGTTCTAGCGCCAAGAGGATGGATTTATTTAGCAGAGGAAAAGAAGGAGTCATTTTGTTATTTGAGGTCTTCCTGAGGCATACTAGCTTGTGCAGAGWGGAGAGATGAGACTTTTGGACTGCTCCCCAATAATTCATTGGGATTTCATTCTTTCCCCTTAAATGGGCAGGGAGGATAAGACTGATAGATATCTTCAAGGCACTGCTTTGAATTAACAGTTTCAGTAGCAGCCATTATAAACAGCCAGTCTGGATTAGGATTTCTGATCTCACTTTCTCTTTAGAAGCTCTGAAGCCAGAGAAACTTTTTCTTTTTCTTCTTCTTTTCTTTGTATTTTTTCTTTTTTTTTTATATATTTTATTTCCTTTCACAAACCAATTCCAAAGGATTCCTAAACTATAAAAATAAAATTGCTCCCTATAAAATATAATTGGAGCTGCATTGTAGTTTAAGTGACAACCAGATGCTGGAAAAGAAACCAACAAACTGTCGGTCCAATTATATAAGTTTCTTAGTACTCACTGCACAAAGTCTGGTTCAAAAGAGATTTGCTTCTGCWAAGATCTTGCTGGTAATTTTTATTCACCCTTAACAGCATTTTTGATAGTTTTTCTCCTTCTGTATCTACAGGTTTTGTCAATATACAGATACTAAAACTTGTGTTTTCTGTAGGCTGGGGAGCAAATTCAGAWGTGCAATAGGTATGAGAAGAGTTTACATAAAACCAACAGTGGCAGCTGCAGGGGCTGCATTCTCACCATCCCTTAAAATGCACAAGTCACCTCACCAGGTCAATAGGTTTCTATCCATGTCTAACAAATGCAATTTAAAGAAAAGTCACTTAGTTTGCAAATCTTCATCTTTTTATTGAGTAAAAAAAAGTGAGGGTTTCCTGCTAATTAAATACTGTGGGGTTTACTTTTGTATTCTGTGAAGAATTCCAGTCTCTGGCTTTGAATGGCTGCACAATTCACCCAAAGTCTGTTAGAACTTACCTAGCTATCTAAGCTGAAAACAGCTGGAAAATTTGCTTACTTCCATGTGGTGGCAACTATCTGAATGAAAGGGTTGCCCTGGCATTTTTAGCATCAATTGAACTGCACGCACAATTCTTTTCCAAAGATTTGCATTTTATGTGTTCAACTCAGGCACTGGATACAGGTATAACAGGATGCAGCTGAAATGGAGATTTTTGGACTTCAAGTTCCTTCCATTTGGTCATTGTATGAATACGTACTTTGAACAAAGTTAGTGAAGGGGGCTTTAAAAACTAGACTCARTTTAAGTGCTGGGATCATTTTGATGAGCGGAAACATTGGATAGACACAGTATTAGGCTCTTGCTGCCCAAATCCAATGACAGTCCAAATGAAAGTTAATGTCCTTCCTTCAAGTGATAATTYCAAAGTCACATTCTTCCAAAGTTCGATAGACATATCTCTGTTTTGAAATGTCTGAACACTATGATAGATACTGTATTTATTTATATGAAATCAAAAATTTCATAGGTTTTTTTTTTTTTTTATATCAGTGAAATCTATTTGTGAAAGTGTTTGTTATTACGGCCTTTTGAGCTTCAATAACAGAACTGTTGACACATATTACATAATTAAGTAGAACCTCAATACTTCCTTCTTTTTCTTGCAGGAGAGCACTGTACAAATGACCAGGTTTCTCCAACAACTAGTATTACCTAAGGTCAAAAACATCATATAAAAATTTAGCCTGGAATGCTTCAATTTGTACTTAGTAAATATCAAGTTTATTCCGTATTAAATAATTCTTGTACCACGGCATGAGAAGAGGTTTCCTAGTGCTTTACAGGCAGAGTCAGAGATGAAGAGCTGAGCAATAACTCAGTTTTAAGGTGGTAAAGATGTGAGAAATGGTTGGATGGCTGCAGTCCCAAAGCAGGTGTCACATCCTGTGCCTGTGCTAAGCCCTTTGCACCCACTGCTCTTTGCAGCAGCACAGTTGGCTGTGATCAGCAGATTCATAGTCCTTTGGAGAGCTCAGGATTCCCTCCTTCCCATTAACTGAGGGTTCACACAACCCTCTTGCAGCTCTTGAAGCACACAGAGGTGACCACAATGTCTTTCCGTCCCTGCAAGCCTGAAATAAAATTTTTTACTGAGAGAGGAGAAAATGTTACAAATGGGTGAATGTAAAAAGAGCCTTTGGATGTTTACCTTGGGCTGCTTTTGAATGAACTTTAACAACCAGGGCTGGAAAACCACAAACATCCAATGAACAATGAAGAAAAATCAGAACCACTTGTTTTCTGGTGACTGGGGTGCTTTGGTATCTGCTTTCACAAGTAGCAATAAAACAGGAAAAAACAACTCTAAAAGGAAAAAAAAACACAAAAAAAAAACAAAGAAAAGGAAATTTCTTGGAATGGTCAACAGTGTATGTGACATTTCTTTGCAAGTGGTTACTATCTATATGATATACATCATCTGCAGCATGAGGTGTAAGCAACCAAAGGCAAAATCAGGGATGCATTTGCAGTGTTTTTATCAGGACTTCTTGAGCATTTTTAGATTTCATCTTTTGAACAAAACAACTTGTAATCAGCAGTGCAGACCAACCTAAGCCTTTCAGATACTGGCACTGGAAATATCTTGTGTTTCCAGACATCCAAACCCTTGGATAGCTGCTCTGTCTTCCTATCTCCCTCCAAAAGTGCATGGTATTGGAAGTATAACACATTGAGCAATGTGACACACTCTCCATGTCCCTGAAAATTGCCCAGTGTGTCCCTGGGCATATGTCTTCTGTAAAACCCTCTCTTAGTAAGCCGACTAGGGACAAACCCCAAATCCCATTGAGGGTTGGATAAAATGATCTCTAGAGATCCATTCCAATGCAAATCATCCCATATTTCTAGGAAAACACAATCAGGCTACTCAGAATATTCAAAGCAGAATTTACGGTTTRTTTTTAGGGTGACAGCATCAGCACCTGCATCTGATCTGGGCTGAAAGGCTGAAATTTATATGTGGAAAAGGATCTTGTTTGACAAGATTTAATGATAATTCTCTTTATTTCCTTAAAATCTCCATGGTGAATGGTGGATATTCTTTTGTTTGCCTTTTCTGATTCCAAATACTGCTACTATCTTCAGTTTCCAGGAACAAGCAACTATTTGCTTTGATATCTGTAGGTCTAAAAAACCTTCTCAGCTATGGTTCAGAGGTTTATATTGCAAATTATTTGGGGCAAGAATTGTATATTCCTTGGTGTGTGTAACATCTGAGTCTCTGAGGACCCTGGGTCCCATTCAGTGAAAACAACTGGAATATAACATTTTGCTTAACTGGGTTTTGGATGAGGCTGTCTTACTCCCTGAAATGCAAAATACAGTTAGATTTTTTTTTTTTTTTAATACTCAACCCATCCAAGTGCCTATAATCAGCATGTTCTTTGTCTTAAACCCAGCCATAAATTTTATGACAGCATACATGCCACAGAGCTTTGCACATAGGCACGTTTCTCTGTTGTCAATAGTGGTTTTTGTCACAGTGGGAAATTTGACTGCTGTCTTCAACACTCAAATATAAGTGGCAGAATCACAATTCACAGTCATAATTTGATGAATAAATTTACCTTCTCTTCAGATCTCAGGGAAATTATTTATTTTCTTTGGACTGAGCACCAGCTCTTTTGGATGGCTTATATTTAAATTCAAGTCAGTTCATTCATATGCAAATGCTGTGCCAGGGGCAAGTGGAACAAAGTAGCTGWCCTCCTGTTTTGCTACCTAAAGACTGGTCCATGAGGCTGTGTTTCCATTCCCACTTAACAGAAGTGCTYCTGTAGTCCTTGTTTCACATGTGAGTGTGCCAWTCTCCCTCTTTAAAAATACCTGTAYCCTTCCCTACCTTCTGCTATGARCCACGTGCCATGGACTAATGGCAATCCTTTACACAGGTCACCCCAAAATAAACATCTTCTGAAAGCCACATCCTTCTTCCCATCCCATAAACTCTTAGTGTAGCTCAAACACAGAACAACAGAAATGTATCATCAAGATGGTTGTGATTGCCATCAAATATAACAATATCTCAATATGAATCTATCYAGGATCCATTTTTTGCCCTTCAGACATTCACAAATCAGATAGAAACTCTTTCAAGTGTTTGCCAAGTGAATATAAATATGAACAGCTGGGGCCAGGGGGGGAATCTTGCCTTTTTTTCCTCCCTCTGTTATGCATCAGCATTTGATTGGTTTGTTTATCTGGTTCTGGGCTTTTTGTTTTGCTTGTTTGTAGATGTATGAATTTTAATGAATAGAGCACTCTGGCAAAAAGAAAATATGGGGAAAACACAGACCAGTGGTTAAAAGACAGTGTTGGTGTTCAGGTTGTTYAGATCTCATTTCAAGTCCTCTCACCTTTGAAAAATCTCTTCATTCTGTTCTAARAACGTGCCCATCACCAGTCTTTCTCTCATCTCTGGTTTTGCTTATCATGTTTCTGATGATTCTCTTTGTCCCTGCTTTTTGTTGCATCTTGGTTCATTGCTGGGCCTCTTACTGCCATGCCCAGTTAGAGTCTTTTAAACCAAGAGGGCATAAAAAAAAGCCACATTTCTCATAATCTAGGATTTAGAAGACCACAACAAAATGACCAGCTAATATACCTTTTAAAATGAGTTATCTTTTTCAAACCCCCCCAGAAAGGGTAATTTGAGGCCCAGAGCTACTGGATTTTGAGCCAAATAAGTGAAGCAAAAGTGGGATAAAACAAAAAACMATGGAGAAGGGTCCTATCAGCTTTGCCCTCAGACAATCTGACTATACTCTGCTGGAAGGATGGCTCCCTTTTACTTTCCATTTTTCTTGCACTTTATCCATAAATGTCTACTGATGTCTTCCACAGAAAGGAACTTGGCTCTGTCAGCTTTAAAAGTTTTAAGTACAGAAAGATTAGAGGGAAAAATGCAGTGATCAAGGTGAGGAAGACATTCTATCTTCATTAAATAGCTATAGGAAGAAAACTTGCAAGAAAAACAAAGCAAAGGGAAAAAAAAAAATTAGAAGGCTGCACCAAAAAATATTCCAGTTGTACTGTCACATACCTGGACAATGGTTTAGACTTATTCCTGCCAATAAATTTCTTATAAAGAGACCAAACTGAAACACAGATGTCCCATCTCATCAAATGTATATCATGACTGGCCTTAAGCCMTGCTGGAGTCCTACTCATAACTGATTGGGCATTTCAGAAATCCCTGTGTCTCAATTGGAACAAACAGCTTTAGGAATAAGAATGTGCGTGACCGGGAGCTGCCCTTCAAATACTGCTGCTGGTTTTTTTCTTACAGTGTGTTCATGCAAGGCCAGCCATAGCCTGAAATGACAGAATACAGTTAAAACCTGGAAGTTAAAACCTGCACAGCCCTGGACCGTGGAGTTCGATTTCACAGTACTTTTTTCAATGATAGCAGGAAATATACTGTTTGGCTTTCCCTGTCTTTGCTGAAGTGTTTGAGAACTCTTTGCATAGTTTGAGCCTGCAGAGTTCAGCTGACTTAATGGCACCTATGACTGCAAATATCTTACCAGAGGTTATACAGGAGCAGAAAACCTTTTATTCCCCCTTTTTTTCTGTAGTAACCTGATTGTCAGGGTGAACTTTTGCAGCACAAATAGKGCTTTTGTGGGGATAGAAAATGCCCCAGTAGGTTTCTCTAATCCTTCTTGAGAGAGACATCCTGGGGCAATCAACTCATTTATACATTCTCTGCATTTTTCCCCCCCTTTTTGTTGAAGAAAGGGCTGGTTTGCTGCCAAGACCTGTTTAAGTGGTAACCTATGCAATTCATTCTAAAAACACTCATTTATCATACCCAAATTAATCTTGTAACARGATAGTTGCTCTTATTTTCATTGTCATTTTGCCCTTTGGATAAGAGACACATAGATATCCAACTCAAAGGTTCTAAAAAGCATATATAAAAGAGGAAAAACAGGAATGGCATTGCTATAATTATAAACAGAAACAAGTAGCCATACATCTTCATTTCTCACATATCACATGTATTAATAATAGAATGAAATGTAATTTGTGCTGAATATTGTTCAGAGTCTTGTGCCAGAAGCATAATTCTTTTCAATCAGATTGGGAGTCGGAAGGAAAAAGTTTTTTCTAAACCCACARTAAACACAATTTATGCAAAATGATTAAAGTATTATATATTCATGCATTCAGAATGCATTWTGACATGAAAAATAATATAAACAATGAAGAGTTTGGTATGAAACTACCGTACAGAATTTTAAAACCATATATGCACGCTGCTGTGTATAAAAAATAATGTCTTGGCACTGGCAAGAACAGCTTGCTACAATGAAAATGTTATAGATGTAAGTTTTTTACTGCAAGCACACAGCCTTCTTAAACCTATGTCTTGTAAAAGCATTGCAGACAAATTTAAACGAAGGGTCGAGGTTTCTGTGGCAGGTTTGGACTCTCGATTCTTCCTTTTTTGGGGGGGTGGGTGTAAAATTTTATGGGTTCTGCTCACACACTTAGAGGCTTTTCTCTCAAAGGACTTTCTTGTAGAGGAACACACTGCAAAATGTGTGATTTCTGACACCTCTCCTGTTCCCAGCAGCACAGGCCTAAATTTATGTTTCTCTGTCCTGCATCCCACTCTGCAGGGACATGAAGAAAATAATGTCTTATTTTTCCTTCATTTCCCCACACACCCCTTTTCCCTTATGCGCCAACATACCTCTTCAAACTGACTTTCCTTGTTGGTGGATATTGAATATCTCTAWGTGTTTTGGAGAGATGGTCCATCTCCATGCATAGTTGAAAGGGCTGGAAATTGAGGTTTTTCAAACAGCCTCGAAAGTAGGAAGCATTCACCAAACCCACTAAACTGTGATTCTTTCCATTGGCTACAATGAGCGTCAGACCAAGACCTTGATCTTCATCCTTCCTTGTTAATTTTTTTTTTAAACAATGAGCTTCCTCACTGAGCTGTAAGTTTTAATTCGTTAAACAGTTTATGCAAACAAATTTAAGCTCATGTATTTTTTTTTAATTTTTTTTTTTTTAAGTGAGAATTTGCTTTCTTTCTCCATCACTGGCTGCTCACTGGTTTGTCTGTGATGGGTCGCTGAGGTCAGTGGCACTTTTTCTGCTCCATGAATGGAATGACTCAAGTGTTTGAAGGAGACTAATGACTCTAATAGCCAACAAAGGATGAATTTGCTTGTGTATAAACATCTTTGTTTGTGTGCCAGTTAGGACAYTTATGCACAGTACATCTATTCTTCCCTCATAGGTGTATGCAAATTGAAATAAAGCTGGGGGGGAAACGGCAAATGGATCTTGAATTTCAGATGGAGAGACTTGGGAGCAGCCCAAGTCCCTGGCGAGGGAGGCGGCGTGGTACCGTAGGCGCCTCCGGWCCCCGTCTCTGCTCTGGGTTTCCCACAAAGGAAAATTGCTGCAGGTCCCATCCAGTCTGCGTGTCCCAACCAGTCCCTAGTTAGGGCGTTTGGARCAGGAGGACTCCAGGGCACAGCACCACACAGGCCCACAGGTCACATTATAATGAGCTGGAGATGATCAGAGAGACGTACTGGACAACTCCAATTCCYGAAAACAGCTTGAGTGTGTTTCTGATGTGCATTAGAATAAGAAAAAATAAGCATGAAAGCAAAAGCCTTTTAGAAGTCTGCCCCACACCTCCAGAGTTGTAAATACTGTACAATGTATTTTCCTGTCATAAGGGTCTGCTTTTCAGTACTTTCTTCTTCTTCTCTTTTTAGTTCTCTCACAAGAAAATGACCACAGAATCTTCGAAATTTAAAAATATCATCAATATAGAGATGCTTCTGTGGAACATTTTAGTTTAAATCCACTAGCACATATTGACTAAATTCTCTTTGGGTGAAAGTGTTCCAACTACATGCAAAGGCAACTGTCTTCCAAAATTATTTTCAACTGAAAACATTGAAATTATCATTTTTCAATCTCTTGTGGGTTATTTTCTTCTCTTTTTGCATAGTTTGCATTATTTGTATTGGTTTGTTTGTTTTCTCAGACATCTGATTTCTTTTAATGAGTGCATCCATGCAAATGTTACATAAAAAAAAGGAAAAAAAGGAAATATCTTACACTAGACCAGAGATTACATTGGAGGCAGGGGGTAAAATTAAACTTCAAATTATTGCTGCATCTCTGAGGCACGAGCAGCAAACAAAAAATTAAACATTTTCTATTAAAAAAATATATTTACATTCATTCTGCRTTCAATCAATACTTTGTAATATGTCTCTGACACAGCACACCTCCCTGGTAAACCACAAAGCAGAAGCTGGAGCTCCATAGCTTGCATCTTAGAACCTTCTAGGGTTCCTAGGGCCACAAAAAGCTTTTGAGAAGCAGAAGTGGAAGCGGTGGGRCAGCTGGGGCTGCTCAGGTTGAGGGCACCYCAAAYCCAACCCCACCTCATGCCATCAGCTGAGGGCAGCACTTCTGAGGGCCCTTACAGAGGGGGAAATGATGGCCATTAGTGCTGAAAGTCAAACTTGCCACATTCTAAGATCTCTTTGATATCAAACATCTCTTTAGGGAYGAGCAAAAGCATTTTCAGAGATAAGCAAGAGCCCCAGGAGCTGGGACCACCATCTCCTACAGCTTGGACCATCATCTCCTACTGCTCCTGAGCATCCCAAGCCAGTGGGYTCAACACCCTGGAGCCCAGAGCTCCAGTCCAGGGAAAGCTCCACGTGGATATTACCATAGTTTGTCTTTTCTCCCTTCAGGAGKGGTGATTCCACGCTTCCACCCACAGCCTGCATTAATGACAGTACTGTGGAGGACAGTGACGCCCACAGTTTGGTACGAAGTCTGTTGTCAGCTCTCAAAGTTTCTCACAGACTTTAGCTCAGCTATTTAGGGCTGATGAGATCATGCTGTTTAATAGACCAGAGACCACATACGGATGATTTACCAGCACTTTGGAGAACCACAGTTTGAAAATTGTTGAGCACAGCTAATCCCAGGTCTTGATTCTGGCAGGTAAGATCGGTCACTGGAATTGCTCCTGTCTAAGAGGTGCAAAAAGCCTTGAYTAAAGCAGTATTTTCTGGATTTACTTGTGTAATATTGTTATGACCTCACTGATGCCTGCAGTAAGGTAYGGGATCAAGAGAACAAAACCAGCCATGATTGCTGCAGATCTTGTTTTTGGCATCAGTGCTTTCAGAAATACACACTTCTTGTTCAGTACCTGGTCTCGGCTTCTTGAAGATATCTCTTTYCTACAAGCCTCTGCTGTGCCTTGTCTGTTAATGAATGGAGCTGTGGATTCCCCACAAGAAGCGATCTATCCCTGCTGGCTGAGCAGACACCGCTAGCATCACAGAAACACAAACTATGGGAGTTACTGCGGCAGAGGTGATTTCCCACAGCTCACTGAGGGAGGCTGGTCATGCTGGTTGTTGAGAGAAGGGGATCTGGCTGGCCTAATCCTTTCTTGCCAGCTGTCAGTGAGCCCAGGGGATGTTTGTGCAGCAGGATCAGTGCAGATACCTGCRCTCCTGAGGGTTTCCTCCCAGAGGCATCAGGGCTGGGAGCCTGCAAAGCCACACAGCCGCTGTGTTTGCCTAATGCTGCTCAGTGCAGATCCCAGCCAAGGCTTGGATTTGTGGCTAGGCTTGGAGCCTGCAAAGCTAAGGATTCAGGATTTGGCCTGCATCTGTCTGCGTATTTACATAATGACAGAAAAAGCAAATTCCTTACAAGCAAATATGAGTCAAAACAAAAACACTGTGAAAGTCAGCTGAGCACAGCAGTGAGATGATGTTATCCCAGCCACACGTTCAACTCTTAAGCTGCCCGACTGGCCAGAGGGACTCTTGGGCAAAAGTCCTGAGAAGATGCCAGCYGGGAAACCACCCACTGACACCCAGCTGGCATCTCAAAACAACTGGAGCCTCAGTGTTTGACACTCTGCTCCAGGCACAGCTGCAGGGTATGGCCCAGCCGCAGAGCAATACCAAGGGCTTCTCATCAAGTTTTCCAACAGGAACACTGGGTATGGGAAACACTGTCACAAATCCTAATTTGTAAGGATTTCCTTTTTTTAACAAGACGAACAGCAACATATTTAAGGCTATTTTTTTTTCAAGCTAACTGGCATAATATTAATCCAGAAAACACTGTTTTAGGGATTTTTTTTTTCTATAAATGTGTTGGTTAGCATCTTGCTTTCAGCCRAGATACTATAAACAATTCACAGACACAGATCCAATCCAGAGTTAATTAAGGCTGATCAAAGCTTATGTGCAGCCCTCAACTCCGAGTGCTGAGGATAAAAGCAGAGGTCTTTGTTAAGGATGTGGTGTCCTTGGAAATATATATCCCCTCCTTATTTGTTTGGGATTAATTTAATTTCATTATAACCTCATGTCTACAAACGCCCTTCCATTAAGCAATAACAATCTCTATGCAATTCTTCTTGGAAAAGTTTTGAAACTATCTGGAGGCATTCACYATAAATGTGTATTTCATTTTTAGAGATGTAGTAATGTGTTTACTACGGTAATTTTGAGAAGTTACATTGCACTGTGATCACTTTTCTTGTAGGAAGGCTCCAGCCTTGACCAGTTCCATGCATGGAGTTAGGCACTGTACTTAGACACAGTCAATACCTGGAGAGGTTTCCAGGCTACATGAACAGGACAAGCAGGAAATTTTGTGCACAGYCTGCTGCCTGATTATAGAGACATCAGTGCTGAATCTAGAATTAAAATCYAAAGTGCAATAGGACTTTCTGCCCACCCCTACCTTATCCATTCTGGGGCAAAGCCTCCACTTGCACCAGACACCTACACKTGTATTTTTCAGGTGAATGAGAACTGAACCCAGAGAGAGGAGGATAATTTAGTAAAGAGCAGCTGTTGCAAATAATTTKCAATTTGCATGCTGCATATTTGCCATTCTGTTTAGAGCAAGCCAAAGAAATGAAAATCTGGACTTCTAGTAATACTTTTGTACGTTCAGTGGCAGACAGAATGAATAAGCAGGCCAGTATGTACCAGTTTTATCTGGAATCTCAAATGTATAGATACAGACTCAGTGCAGATGGTAGGGCACTTTTAATTTGTTTTACTTCCCCACATTTTCAGGAAGCATTGCCAGAGGTCAACARCCTCTGCATCATGGCCTAACAGGTCCTAAGCCCTGCTCATCTTTACGCCCTGCAGACTGTTCAGGGTGTAGGACAGGTTTGTTCCTGAAGGGCTGCACACAGAGTATGAGCATTCTCTGCTCAGGGAGCAGTTTTGGCTGTGAGGGCAGGATCTGGCAGGGAAAGCCCTGTGCCCCATCCTTTGACAGGACAAGCTCCCATGTGCAGTAGCCCACAAAAGAGCTCTTTCACGTTATGTACGGCCATGTACCAGATGCTTCACTCTGATGGAACGCAGATCAGGTTCTGTTTATGTTTATGTTACAGGACAACGTCTCATGAAGTTGGTGTAATACAAAGTTAATAATTTTTGCTGCATAGAGTCCCCTCACAGAAATAGAAAATAGAAAACCCTATAAGCAGCCTTGCTCACTCCTTGTGAATGGGGCAGAAAACAGCAAAATTGGTCCATTTTTCTTTTATGCCCATATGCTAAATTACACAGACAGATATTTTGCTTTTCTTTTTCTTCACTTTTGTTCATATGTGAGTTTTGCCAATCTGATGGTCTTCAGGACAAAGTCTCCTTACCCTATAGCATGGGTAGCTCCTCACAGAACCTTCATCACGTGTAGAGGTAACTAAAAACTCTATTCCTTCTATGAAGGTTTTGCAATATACCCCTGAGGGCTTGATAAACATCACCAGACTTATTCCAATGGGACACTGAAGGCTATCTCTAGCCCAAAGCAGAGTTTCCATTTGGAAATGGAATACGATTTTGAGCTGGGAACTCAGAAGCAGAAGGATTTTAATTTCTATTGTTCGTAGCCTTTCATGGGTCTTCAAACAGTTTTACTGTCAAGCGGAAAGAAAGATTATAGTAAAGTATAAAGCAAAATGTCAAATTTTACTGCCTGATGGGTTTTGTTGTCGTAATGGGAGCTGATCAAATTGGTAATGTGTAGAAGCCTTGTGCTCACAGTTACAAGAGAGACAAAAGTATTGGTGAACTTTGTGTTCTGCCTAAAAAATCACTCTGGGCTATGCAGCTAATATTTCATGCTCCTCTGTAGAAATAAAACTTTTTTTGCTTAACTGTTGAAGCAACAGAAGTATTCTCCTCTTCCATGGGAAAAAAAAAAAAGTAATTAGAGAAATTATTCTATCACTTTGCTGACAGCAAGTCTTAAGTATTTAATAAATTGTAAACATTTCCCCTTAGGTTGTATTTAAGGAAATAAACCAACTCCTTGGGCTTGGATGAATTTGCAGTTAGAAAAAGGGATTCTGTTGTTGTCTACTGTGGATAAGTGAAAAATCACTAGTGGAAACATGACACAATGAAATGCCATGTCAAGTTTCAAATCTGAARCAGGAGAAAGTGCAATTTTTTCAGCAGATTTTTTCTATGTAGATTTTCCAGGGAAGACGGTTTCTGCTGACTTTATGATTAATTTCTGGTCCTGTTTTCCCTTTTAAATGACTTATTATCTATTAGCCCTCTCTTCCCTATAATTTGTGAGAACAGCTCTATGTACAKGTGAATTCTTCTGGTGTTTTAATTGGATGTGTCTCCAGTGTGATACTGCAAGTCTCTCATTTAGCACCGGTGGTTTAACATCCTTTGGAGCAAAGTGAACCAATGACTTAATTAACTTCCACTTGGGCATTTATCTGCTCTGGGAACCTGCAGGAAGTATTATTCTGTTTGAGGGTGACAAATGAACATACATGAGGTACCACACGCCACCCAGTGGGAGATCTGACAAGAAACATAATTTATTTCATTRGTGGTGCCAAAATGGTCTTTCAAGCTGAAAACCTAAATATGTAGCAGTGTCTTAGGAGAAGAGGAAACAGCATGGGCTTTGTCTGAAATAATTGATTATGTACAGTGCACAACATATATTTGCTTGGGAAAGTTTAAGTTTTGTGTCAGTCTTTGTCCATCGTACTGTAGTTAGTTAGGTGTCAACCTAAGTGGTGTATAAAATAAATACTTTTGGATTTGGCAATACTTATCAATTACATTATGAAATATAGATTTCAAAGAATATTACTACCCTTGATTCAGAATTAACTTTGGTGGTTTAGAACATATTTATAATTGGTCTGAGTAATGTAGGTTTCAAAACATGGTTACAGTCTCAAAGATCCTTGGCTTTCTTCAGATTTAYTGTAATTTATAGAGTAAAAGTAAGTGGCAGCCTCTAATTACCCACAGAACCAAAGTTTCCTGAGTGAAAAYTTGAGATCAAAGGGCATGAATAATAGCCTTAAAGGCATCTCCCCTTACACAGGCTACTCTTAGCCCCTCTGCTGTCCTTGGGTATAAATTAAGCACCTTAGGATGAATAAAACATGAAGCACAGAAGGTTTAGATTTCACAGAAGATGAATGGTTGGATTATTGATGGGAAAAGGAGCATGGGAAAGTATAAACCATGTAGATCTAAAATTTTTAAACTCTGTAAGCAATCACCTTTCCTTTAGTATTTTTTTAAATTTATTTTTCATCATTTTGTTCAAATCCTTTCTGCTGATAAGRCAGCTGGGTTGTTCTGTGTCACTGAACTGCACTTTCAAGCAAGCTCAGAAGCCTTTCACAGCTCATTCTGTTGATTTCAGTGGGCATATGACCAGGCCATAAAACCACAAGAGCAATCACTGGTTGTTAAAAACCATACAAGCACTTACATTCAATTATAATGAAAAAGGTGCATACCTCTTGTGTCTCATGAAACTCAGACTTGAAGGCTGTTTGATTCCCCTTATATATAGCATGAATCCAGTTCCTTCCTGATGTAAAGTTCATTGCCTTTCACTAGTGTTACACGTGCTGAATTTAATTCATTTCATATCCCATCATGGTATAAATGTGTGTGACCWTAGGAATTAGGGAAGTAGGATCAAAACACTTTCTAATGTAGATGTTTATTCRTAGACAAAGGTTTTGCAGGATGAATGGGAAGGCAAAAGCTGTGTGTTTGCTTTGAACAAAATTCTGTATTTGCTCTCTATGAAGAATGTTTACTTTRAAAAAAAAAAGTACAAAAAGAAAAATCAGTAACTGTTTTGGAAATGGTAAAATAAAAAAAAAATATTTCTCCATTAGCTGTGACAATGGCAAACTTCTTAATTTGTTAAGAATCGAAATCTTAACTTTCTGAAATTTGGACATTTGAAAAGTTATTTGTTTTGTGTTTACCTGTATTGAAAGCAATCAGTGAAAGCAGTCAAATACCCAAATTACCTTCTTTTGTAAACCAGAGAGAGATGCATATCATAATCTTATTTCATTCCCATGGCCCAGGTACCAGGCAGTCAAACAAACCCAGGAAAAGGGACTCACACACTCCTTATGCTTGATTAACATCAGGGCTTTGAACAAAGCTCATCTGATTTCCGGGAAGTTGAGTCAGGCTTTGTCTCTCCTCTTAAGGCTGCTCCACTTTTTCGAATACAATTAAAAATTCATTGCACTGGGAAGGGAACCCAAGTGTTTCACATCCCCTGRGATGGGTCTAACTGTCTTATACAGTCATTTTCACGCTCTCTTGCTGGCTCAATAAATATTGAAGTATTTTATGCAAAACGAAAGRCCCTCTGTATGAGCAATGGAGGGAAAATGCATTCAAAGTCTACTGTAGATTGTGATGATTGCAGCAGCCTTGGGGAAGGGGGGACTCCTACCTTTAACCCTTGCCTTGAACCAGGAAAACAGAGGTYTGAATCTCACCCCCCTCATGTGCTTGTTTTTGGAAACTGGATAAAAAAAAAGGAAATTTGAACACAAATGTACACTACAAAGATCTCGTGCTGCCTCTCTGGGTTTTCTGATTCCAAGTGCAGTAAAACAAAATTATAAAATTGTAATTGCAAGTTTGGTGATATGGGTTTATTTTTTTTTTATTGGGGCATGTTGGAATTTGGCATAAAATTTTTGTTCTCTTCAGTTTTCACGAAAAGCCTGAGAGTGACCTAAACAACACTTCTTCATATTTATATTTGTTTTCCTTTTAAGAAAATAAATACATAATCAACCAAAGAAATAGAGCAAGGATATTTCTATGCTTTTTCTAAAATTTTTACATTTGTTCTCGCAGTTCTACTTATGTGAAGGAAGAGCTGTGAGTCAAAGTTGWTTTTTATACCCAAATATTTTTTTTTCCTGTGAAGTACGGCAGGGAAAAGTACAATTTTTCAAACAGTTTTAATCTTATCTCTGAATAGGTGTAGTTGTGACCAAATTGTCAGGTTTCAGGAAAACCTTGAGCTCCCAAAACTGATCCAAAGCCCTCTGAGTARGTGACAGTCTTTCTGTTGACTTAAGCTGTCTATAGAGCGGATGCTATCTGAGTTAAAACCTATGGACTGAGAATCTGTGCCTGTGTAATCTAGTTTATTAAGACAGAGGTTTACAGGAAGGAGAGATACCCCAAAGTTATCTTAATATTGCAGAAATTTGATTAATTATGCTTTGGAAGTAAGAATAYTTCAATTTATTGTGTGACTTCTTTGGTTTGTTTTTTTTCCTGCTATATTATGGATGTAACATATTGATGGTGAGGACACTGTAGAGGCCAATGAATTCCAATCAATGGGAACACTCAGAAACCCTCAGCAGTCAAAGAGCTCTGGCAAACAAAGCCATTTTATAATGCACCAGCACAGGCTTCACATTGCCCTGAGGAATAGAAAGGGTAGTTAGTTTAGGCAATCATGGAAAAATAAATCTCGAGGAGCAAATATTCTCACTTACAACAGTTTTCTGACAATAAGGCCATTTCTGACGGGAAGGGAGTTCACAGGTCATTCTTATTAAGTGCTTGACTGATTTATTTTAACRCAGCTCTCCCTTCTGCTGGAGCTGGGAGAACTGAGGTGTAGTTTTCCTCCAGAAAAGCCTGTTAATGCTGTGCTGGGCTGCTGAGTGGAAAGGGTGAGCACTGCTATCCCATCGTATCAATTGCAGTGTGCTTCCATCAATGCAGCCAAAATGCTCTGGAAGGGAGAATTCTCCAGCCTGCATCCCCTCCCTCACTGCCTGTCCCTGACCTCTAGAGTTTGCCAAGTGCCCTTTAAAGAACAGTTAGGTGGTTGTTGTGCTTGTCCTTGCAAACTGGGTAACCTGTTCTCTCTACCCACTGCTCTTTCCTACAATATTTATTTAAGGAATAARGAGCAGCCCAATTCTGCCTCTAGAAGATGGCATTTTTAAATTTGCCTTAGAGCATTTGTGATGTCTCTCAAAGCCAGACTGTACTGAATATTAAAAACATAATATGGGATAATATTCCTCACTCATATTATAAACTATATCTTTTGGGACTCTAGCTTTGCTTTTAATTACATAATTACCCTAATTATCTTATTAACATCCATCCCTTTATGGAAGAATAAAATAAAGGCTTTTTTCTTTGCCCCCACAGCAGGCTCACAATCAAATATTCAGAATCTATTACACTAATCATAACCATTTCACTGTTAGCTTCCACTTTGCCCATCTGTTTGCCCACTTGTTTCCTGTCATACCTTCAGACTGCCAGCTCTCCGAGGCAGGGTGTCTCACRGAGTTTGTTCCTGATTGGGGTGCGTGGGTGATGGAATTGTTACAGTGATAGATTTGCTTTCCAGATTATCTGTAACAGAATTGCACTATATTAAATTGTAATATTTTTGCCAATGCATTTTCTTACCTTACAGTCTTGAAGTGTAGAATCTCCAAGACAATTGGGACCAGCARTTTATTTATTAATTAAACAGATTGATAAATAGCAAATGAAGCAGTTTGGGCACAATAAAGGCMAATGTTCCATCCTTTAATGATAGACAATCATGAGTTCAACACACATTGCAGAAATGAGATAGGAAACAATGAAAAGAGAATTTGATTATGTGTTGTCATTTCAATTCATTCTTCTCACTTYTCACAATTAGTTTAAGCCCTTCATCTATTCATGTCATCCATGCAACGCTTCTACACTTGTTGTTTATATCACCTCCCTCTTTTATTTCTTCTTTGCAAATGGGACATTTTTTACAGTATTACTTCAGAGGAAATTATAGATCAGACTAGACAGTCATACTTTTTTTTCTTTCATTTATAGCAAGAAGAAATATGAATTGAAGCCCATGTTCATCAAAGAGAGCACTGGGTTGAGAACACTGGATGCTAGTTGCAGTAGTGAAGGAGTACAAGCTGAAAATATGATACAGCTGTGCCGATTGCTTTGTGATTATTTTGAAAAGCTGGCTATCTGCCCCATCTGACAGTCTGTGAACATGGTGAATAATTTAACATTCATGCCGCTCCTGTTTTGGCATTATATATATGAATCATGTGGCCACTCCTTTCCAAACTGGTAGTTGATCAGAAAAGAGTTAATGACTAAGTTTTGGTCATGACTTGTTCCATTGTTGTTTAATAAAAACACTGTAAAATGAAATATCAAGGCATAAAGGACATTTGTGTCATGACTCATAGGTCACGGAGAGGATTTTTTTTAGTACATCTTAAGGAGTTATTTCTAACTTTGCAAGTTTCCTAAAGAGTTGATCAGCTCAGTACTGCTGAATTTCAGGCATAGTCCATGGATTCTTTTTTGACTCCACAGGCTTCTACATCCACAAATAATCAGGGATTTACTGTCACTTGTATGAATCGGAAGAGAATATGCAAAGTCTATGCTTCATAAGTCTGGAAGATTTTCAGTTAGAGTTTATTATTTGCCTGAGGTTTGGGTTTGGCTTTTTTTTTTTTTTTGTGTAGCTGAAATATGTGAGAAGGGAAACCCTCATTAAGTTACACAGTTAATGAGTGGATTTTATCTTGTTGGCTTTATTTTCCTTGCTTCAGCAACGAGGTGGAGGCTCTTCGCTACACCATTTGTGTTAAGCAACTTTGAGTGTGAAAATCCCCCTGTGGGATAGCACTCTTGATCCCAAGTCCGCCTGGGTGCTGTGTTTATGTGACTGTCACCTTGGACCAAAGCTGAGAACATAATTAGATGRCATGCTGGGCGATTCTCAACACAGCAGAGAGTCAAATCACCTCACCAGTTCTTCCTCTGTGATTCAGCACATCTCTGAGCACATAGGTGACCCCAATAGCTGTCTTGAGATGAGCTTTTCTCTATCAACATCACAAATTTGCCCTCTTGGAGAATCATCAGATAATAATCATTCTGCTTATCTGAATTTTGGGTTTTTTCTTGTTCATGGCTGAGCTAGCACAAGTTAAAAGCAGGTTTTGTGTGAAACACAGAGCTAAAGTTAGACTCAATGTCAAGTAAACTTGGAGTTTTCRGGGCAGGAAAAACACAAAAGAAGAGTGGATACTGATACAGCTATGGGAGACATGGCCTGTACTGTGCTTTGCAATGAGATACCTCATAAGRGCCTGAGAGAATATCACATTTACAAACAGGGGCAGAAAAAAGTTACTTCTATCTCCATTAGTGTAATATCCAATTTCTTTCCTTATCTGTCCTAGAAAAGAGCAAACAAAGTTTGAGTTGTTGATAGTACAGAGAACAAGAAGGTAGGAAATAGTGTCACCAGCCTTCCTAGACTCCATAGAAAAGCTACCCTGCATTTCAGACTGGATCTTGTGAGGTAACGTGCACCAGCCCCTTCARAGGCACCGTGGGAATTCAAATACTCCCTCATCACTACCCAAATCCTCGTCTGCTCATTTTGTCACACGAGGTTCCTAGCTTGCTCACTGTTTGTGCAGAACACATGGATACACCTGCCAGACATTTGGCATCAAAGGCATTGTAGAGCTTATGTTCCAAAGCAAATACACAACTGAGAGCAAAACACAGCAATCAAAAGCAGACAGTTCTTCAACTTGATGTAATGTATGAAACATGAATTTGTATGAACTATACTCATTTTATTTTTGTCTTCTAGTGCTMTACAAGAATATTCTTTTGATGATAATTTGAGCAAACAAGAAGTCTGTTGAAACTTCTGTAGTTAGAATAGCAGGAATTGGATAACRGTTTTGGCTTTTGRGGTTGTTTGCYTGCTTGTTTTTGTTACTGGTGGCAACTGGAAATGTTCACATTACCCAAAGTGACAGGGAAAAATTGTCAGCATTGCAGCAGTACCCATTGCCCCCTTGCATGAAGGAAAACACTCTCCTTATCCATTTGTGCAAATTCAGCTTTGATTGGAGATTTGTARAGTCAGTTTTATAGGATTAATGATGTTGCTAAGGATTGCATGAGTGGCTTAGAATCCTTGATTCAGACTTTATCCACCTGATATACCCAATCTGTTTTACCTCTCTCTAAATAGACATTCACCTGTCATATCTAGGATTAAATAAACTCCTGTGCCTTACAGTACATATTGGAAAGTTTTTAAYATAAATGGGAACAGCCTAAAATTTATGGGATCACTTTAGGTTCTTTCTGTAGCAAATTCTATGTCTGACTRGAAGGTTAATAAAAGGAAATAAGGATTTACAGCTTAGTCATTGAACAATTCTTTGAAGCWGTCTTTACATGAGGATTTTTTAAATTCAGTAGTTAGCTCTGTCAACATTTTCCTTCCAAAATATCATATTAGCATGAAAATAGTAAGGAAGAAAGCACAGTAAAGCAAAGGTCTTATGACTGTAAAATTAATCTCCATAGAAATATGGAATTCCCAGTTGAAATGAGTAAGAAATCAATAAAAGTACTGAAGTGATAAAACACAATTGTCAGGGCAGGAGGTCTTGAAGTGCTATTTAGTCRCTGTAGTGGGATATTTTTGTCTCCACATAGCAGATGAATATGGTGGTACACTACAGACAGAATGCAATTTTTTCCATCTTCAGYATACAAGTTGGTATATCATCATCATACATACAGCATTAAACTGTAACCAGATCACCTTCAAACATAGTTTTGAAACCCTGGTTATTCAGCAGGAGAATGAGAATGTTATTTACCCCAGTCAGCAACTCAATACCATGCTGCTGCTTGCATGGTAATATTAAAAATAACAACAATAATAATAATTTTAAAGGAAAGGGAAAAGAGAGAGAAGTAAAACCCAAGGCAAGCAAGTGATGCCCCATACAACTGCTCACCATGCCCTGATTGATGTCCAGCCTGTCCCCAAGCAGCTCCTGACCAACTCCCCCCAGTTTCTGCACTGGGTGTGATGTTCCATGGTATGGAATATCCCTTTGGTCAGTTCTGGTCATCTGTCCTGGCCAGGCTTCCCTCTCAGCTTCTTGTGAACCTGCTCCCGGGTAGAGCCTGGGAAACTGAAAAGTCCTGGATTTAGACTGAGAATTACTTAGCAACAACTAAAACATGAGTGTGTTTTCAACATTTATTCTTATATGGAATCCRAAACACAGCACTGTACCAGCTACTAAGAAGAAAATTAACTCTATCCCAGCTGAAACTAGAATGGGGCAGAATTTTTTATCAATGGTCTGAGGAAGAAAAAGAAGAGATCATCAGTGATATTTCACAGCTGAATAAAATCTCTAGCTATGTGAACTGCAGATGCTACAACCTGGGCAAATACTTTTGCTGTGTTTGCCACACAGCTGAGATGATGATGGTGATGGAATTAGAATTCTAGCCTATTTTCGACTCTTGGACTAAATGCCAGTTTTCTAGAAGTTCAGATGATAATGAATGAAAGGCTTGGAAATAATACATGAACCAACTGTAGCCATTGAGATGTTTCTTTAGCAAAGATATATATATATATAAATAATTATATTCTCGGGAATACCAGATGCAAGAGTCTATCCAATCTACCCTACCTGTGAGTAGTAATACCCACCAGTGGGATTTAAAGAAGTCTAAGCTGACTCMTCCTACACCGAGCAGTTTATCCTGGTGTAGCTAATGCTACAGAAAGACAACTGGGAAAAAAAAAAAAATAATGGAAAGTGTTTGCTAGGCAAGTCAGAGTAACATTTTTCAAATGTTTTCAGAAGCAGCACTAAATATTTCTAATGTCATCAAAGGTATAGGGAATTTTTTTAGATAAGATTAAATGGGTTGTCTGGGAAACACCTAAATATTTTTATTTTCATGTTGCCCTGGTTCCTCTGTTGCTGATGTTTTAATTGTGAAAATGAGTCTATTTATCTACTTTTTAACACTAAAACTAAATCTCAGATGGGCAAAGATGAGAAATTACATTGTTCCAGCCCTTTTATAACTTTGTTACTGCTATATTCCTTCAAAATTGCCCACATTTCAGATATTTGTAAACTCTGCATGATTTAGTTCCTGAGGTTTTGAATGGAGCAGTACTATTTATATTGGGACCATGTAAATTTATCACTAGCTTAACAGACACTTGTAAAGATTTTTTAAAAACATAAAACCTTATGTCTTCTTTTCACATCAAAACCTTTAAAAATGAAAATTGTCATTAAAATAATACAGAATTTCAAATATGTATAGCCTCTTTTTTATTTATATTTTATTCATTAGCTATAAATGCTCTGAAGTGACCAGCAGCTTTTGACATGCTGTCCCAGAAAACTTCGTGCCTTCCCGTTGGGACCATCAGTCCCATTTATTTTCGGTTCTGCCGTGCCCACAGGTTTCACTGTGTCAATTTTCTGCARCTCTTACTMAAGTGACACCTCCTTAGGGAAAACGACCTTTTCAAATGTCTCTCCAAGAACTGTAAAGACATTACCCTTTCTCTTAAGTTTGTGTCAGTTTGGACGTACAGTTTCACCCCAAGTACACCAGTGGCAACTGTCTAAGTCTCACAACATATTCCCACTTCCTTTTAATAAAATGGTCATTTCTCCTGGTGGCACCAGGTTGAAGAAAGTTGGTTTTTTTTTTTCCTGTCTCTACTTTTAGTGTTGGGTCTGACAGCCTATTAATGTTTTCTATTCTCTCTGGAACAAACAGCACCTCATGGCAGACTCATTGCAGCACTCAGCAAGTTAGTCACGCTTAGCATCATTAAGAGCATGACTCCAAAGGTTTTTTATTAGTTTTGGGGGTTTTGGGGTTTCAGTTTGGGTTTTAGGGTTCTCTTGTTTTTGGCTTTTCTTTTGGCACCATTTTCTTGCTTACCTATAACTTTAGGGATAACATCAATTAGGGKTTGCATTCTGTACCTGTAATGAAAYTGCCTAAAATAACATTGGCTAAATTCTGGCAGAATTTTCTATGTAATAGGTTTTTATTAGATGTAGAGCTGGTTTAGCAAAAAATTATTTAGTACATGTGGCTGCATGTTCAGCTGCAGTATTTTCTGTGAAAGTCATCTCTTGGGAGTCAGAATTATATTCTAACACAAGTATATTGGTCCTCGCCAATTTAAGCAATATCATCTATGTGTGTTTTCCTTCAAGGTGCTGATTTTCCTTTATCATTAGCAGGAATTTATGATTCTTTCACTTAGTTTTGGCTCATGTGGTAATCCCTGCCAATGTTCTTKATTTTACTGTTCACTTTAGGTTGTTATAAAATGTTTTTGCCCTTCCTCTAAGGTGTTTTTGGACCATAATGTGACTTTTACGTATTGTTTTGAATACATATATTCCTGTAACACCCTAGCAATTGCCAGGTTGTTTCTTTTAACCAAAAGCCCATCTAGGACTGAATAGTCTYCCTTGAAAAGCTCCTGGAAAATTCTGATCCCATGCTGGTAACTTTGATGATTTTCCACAGATCTAACTCAGATGTAGTTCTGGCAATTTCAGTCYTCATCTATCCCAAGACCTGACTTTGTTCATGTGTTGGCAGCTCCATAATCTGGTAACATTATTCCACTGCATATTTGCCCAGACAGTTACTGCAGTTATTACATCTTTCCCCTCCTTTTTTATCAGTTTGAATACATAATTTTGTGTCTGAAAAGCTAATAATTTTCAGGTTCTCAAACACTGGAACAGTTTGCCAGATCCCCTTCTGATAGCAATGACTAATATCTGACCAATTTCACTTTAAAAGAGCATTAAGAGTTGGAAAGAGTGAATTGAAGCTTCTTATTTCCATTGCTTAAGGTCAATGCYTCCTTTTGAGCAGACTGAATCTCAGTTTTGGTTAGTGGTTAGTGTGGTTAGTGTGATACATGAGCCATTCCTGATCATTTTCAATCACACTACTGTAAGCAGACTTTGCCAGAGGCCTTCTTAGAACTTTCATAAAAAAATTAGATTTCTGCTTTTTGGCATAGTAGCCATGTATGACTGTGCCTTTAAAYAAACCCATGAGTTTTAGAACCACTTTAAGCTTCTCCTTGATAGCCATTAGGTTTTCTTTGCACAGTTAACTTAGGTAGGAACATTTATCACAAATCTCCTGKTATGATTTAGCATTGAGAAGAACTTGGAAAACTTTATGTGGCATCAGACTTTTTAACAATGACTTCAGCTTTATTATAAATTGCATATATATCTAATTGTGTTAGGATCCAGTTGTGTTAAGATAYGTCTGATTATGAAAATTCAGATTTGTTACACAATCTCTGTTTCTTTTCCAGCTCAGAGCTGTTGATCATGGCTACTGTTTTATTTTGTTTTTCTAAAGTATTTGTTTTTCTAACTATTACTTGGGCAGGCCCTGGTATTGTCTATAGTGCAGATGTACAATTTATATTATATAAACCAGCTACGCACAGTCTAAAGAAATATATAATTTAGTCCCTGGCCCCTTATTCCAGGATAAGCTGGAGTAAGTCTCATGTAAGACAGAAGGATTTCCCTGATGATGCACTGGTCCAGGTCTCTGCCTTCCTCAAGAGTCTCTTAGGTCATTCTCTCTGTCATGCCATTTACTATGTGCATAATGAATGAAATTATTATTTTAGAAGGGTTCTGTAAATCCATTTTTTTGTCAGGAAGGCCAGTTTTAATGAGGGTGCASTGTGCTTTGATTCTGCACTTGCATAATACATCTGATATTCCAGGGAAGGTAAAACTGGAGAATGAGCACACCAAGGCCTCTCACTGCTCATCTTTTAGGAGCAGATGCTACATCAGCTCAGTGGTGACAGGCACATACATTCACATATACCCAAGAGCAGAAAGAGAAGCAGGCAGAGAGCTCCATGAATGCCACCTTCTCAAAAACATGTTTGGAGTTATTCTTGCAAGGATGATAGGGGAATCACTCTCTTTTCAAGACAAACTTGATTTTTACTACTGCAAGACATTTTTGGAAAGAAATATTGAGCCAAACCTTAAASAAACAAAATATATGAACTCTAATATCAGTGTTGATTATTCTACCAAAGTTAAAAATGTTGATTTCCTTCTGTGTTTATATTGAAAAATCCTCCCTCATTTTAAAATTGTTAAAAGTATCAACATAAAATTTAAAAGCCTTGTGCTTTTGCTCAGATATACATGCTCAAATTACTTATGAGTCTCTGTGTAGGGCAGGAACATTTAATGAGAAGCCAATTTAAGAACTCTTCCTTCCTAAGTTTATCCACCCCCAGATTTATTCAGCTACTGTAGCAGCACTGCTCATAGTTATTCCAGATTTCTTTGGCTCCACTCCTGCACATGATTCCTTTATGTTATGGGATTTAGGGCACAAGTAAATGCAAATACAGATTATCAGGGCAGCTTCACAAGCTCCATGGTGGCTGGGGGGTGGCTTCAACCTCTACTCCCAAAAAATTAGAGGCGACTGAGGAGGCAGGGGGAGGTTGGACACTGATKACACTATTCGTCACAACTTTGATTTTTTTTTTAATATGTTTTTAACATATAATAATACCTTCTTTTCAGCTATCTCAGTTTCCTATTAAGGCTATTGCTCTTGCATATGGCCAGGGCATTATTTCTCCTGAGCATAAACAAGATCAACTTTCTAACCCTGCTATATTTTATATCTGTATTTCAGCTGTCTCCACATACAAACAGTATATTCATCTGTTTTTCAAAGTAACATTGTAAGACAGCTCTTACTCAAGCTACCGGATTTCCCTGATATACATTATTAATTAATATTATTCATTGCATTAAGGTGATACAGAGAAATGCCACTTGACAAGAATATTCTTTTTTGTTACATTTCCACCGTTCACAGTAAATAGTTAGCACATATTTTTGCTCTGCTGATTAAAAGATRTTCCAGAGAATATATCATATACATTTTAAGCATGGGTAACTAAAGGCTGAAATTCATACAAAACTCTTTTAAAAATAGTGATTAAATTCTTATTTTTACTTAGAGAACTTCATTTTTTCTGAGGTTCCAAAGGGTGTTGGTAGAAGACAGAATAGTTCTTTATTGTTGATTTTTTTAACAATCTGCCTCCCCAGACCTGAAGGCTGTTCATTTCTGGTCAGTAGAAACACAGAGCAGAAATACAGAAGCTGTGTGGGGGGGAAAAAAAAAATCTAGCTACTATTTTCTTTTCTCCTGAACTGACTCTTCATATTCCAGAGACATTGGGGAAACATTTTTACTTTTGAAAAATAGCTGAAATGGACTGTGTGAAATGTTCTTCCTAAAATCGAACTCTATGAATCCAGGGTAGTTTTTAAAAGGGAATTTATTRCTCACTGAAGAATAACATCCTTTTAAATAAATAGTAAGAAGCAGCAGAGATGTAGATAACAGTAGTGTATACACTAAATCTTGTCCCATTCACTAAGTAGGTTGTGGATGCATCACCTTCTGCTAATAAGCACAAGGCAGTGTTTAGGCAGTGTTTGTACAGGTTTTTATTTCCTCTTTGACAATCAGTGGTATGATGGATTTTCTTTTTCTTTTTCTTTTTCTTTTTTTTTTTTTTTTTTTTTTTTTTTTTTTTTTTTTTTTTTTTTTTTTTTTTTTGTAGTGTGAATTGTCACAGAAAAAGTAGAAGAAAATCCTTTAAATTATAATCTTCATCTGCCTTGGTCAGAGTCCTTTAGCTGACCAATGATCTGTAACCCATACTCTTGGCTGTTCTGAGTTGAAAGTTGTTTTGCTTTTTTATCAGTACATTAACCTGTGCTGTCATAGTGTGCTGACACTGCTGTTATCCTGCTTTACTCATGTATAACAAAGCCTTCCCTCTAGAATAAGAGGTGTCCCAACATAAACTGAGCTCAAATTGCAGCATGCCCACTAACTCCCAACTGCTGTGAAGGAGGCAGACAGAACCCTCCTTTTCTCTCTGACACAAATTTCTCAGCTCCTCAAATCAGCTTTTATCTGAYACTAACTGTGGTAGTAAAAATTCAAGTCGGAAGTGGATCACAGTCAACTTTTCCACTTGTGCACAAGATAAGTATGCCATTAACTATGTCTCTTATAGTTATTTATCTCATACAAGAAAATGAGTTCAAAGCCTTCCATTTACTGTTAGATGATTGTAGATATCTCCTGTCAGGTCTTCACTGGCTAAAGCTGGGCTCTTCACAGGGACAGAACCAGACTTTGCAGTCCAGTATGGTCCACAAATATAGGTTGGTTTTTTTTCAAAATAATATGGCAGCTGATACAAATGTATGCCCTTTTTTTTSTTCTTTCTCACTCTCTACTTGTATAGAAAGCACAGTATCAGCAGCAGCCGTCTCCTTTACAGGTATGTGTCCTGACATTGTGCTTTCCTCATTGGCTGGAGAGTTCTGAGACACAAGATGGACCAACATACAGAATATTCACATTGGTTTGAGTTTATAGCATCTCATAGGAAAATTTCTTCATCTCTGTTTTCCCCATCATCTGGCTCTTTCAGACTTTTTTGTCTCAGAGAATATTCAGGATATTGTACAAATATCAGCTTGATGCTCTTGCAAACCACAACGTTTTCCAGAAACAGCTTCAATTTCTATTCCCACCACTTGGTCTCTCAACTTAGAAAACCAGGTTTTGGGGATTTTTATCAATTCCTTTCTTCATCCTCTTCCCTTCTGCYTCTGATGAGATTTCCAAGTAGAATSCTCAGTGATGGGTAAATTGCTTCTCCGCGGCACTACATTGACAAGAGCAATGAAAGTCATTGTGCAGTGGAGGCAAAAGAAGTGGACCCAGAGTGCTTTTTGCATTGAGGCAGAGGTGTGAGCTCACACATTTTTACCATGAACTATGGACAGGCTGTGTTCTCACACTATCAGTCACACAGCACTGTATCTCAGCCCTACAGCCTAAGCCTCAAAACATGCAACCTACTGAGTGGCTTAAGATGTTCCATATGGCAGAAGAATCCCATAAATTTAACTGTCTGTGTACTAAGCTACCTGTTCTGCTGCTCCCCAGGCTGTTTCCATACATGCAGAGATGTTCCTAGGCAGGTAATATTGGTCCCATTAAAGCTTGATGATCAAAGGATCTTGCTACACCCCACTTAGGGTAAAAAATACTTCTGATRGCCTTGCAGGTAACTCCATGCACTAAATCTTTCATGTCTTGCTTTAACCTCARATTAGTTTGGAATAGGCCTTTGGTGCTCTAGCTTGCATGAATTATAGAATCATAGAATAGTTTGGGTGGGGAGGGACCTAAAAGATCACCCAATTCCAACTAGAATTCCTAGTCATAGACACCTTCCACTAGACCAGATTGCTCAAAGCACCATCCAATCTTACCATGAACACCTTCAGGGATCTGAAAACTTCTGGGGGCAACATGTTCCAGTGCCTGACCACTGCCATAAAGAATTTCTTTCCAACCTAAATCTATGCTCTTTATATTTAAAGCCTTTCCACTTTGTCCTATCACCMCATGCCTCTTTAGGTACTGGAAGGCTGCTATAAGGTCTCCCTGCAGCCTTCACTYTTCCAGASTGATCAATYCCAATWCTCTCAGTGTTTCCTCACAGGAGARCTGTTCCATCACCCTAATCCTCTTTATGGCCTTCTTTTGGACCTGCCCCAACAGGTCTGTGTCCTTCTTGTGCTGAGGACCCCAGAGCTGGATGCAGCACTCCAGGTGGGGTCTCACAAAGTTCCCACAAGGAAATGTGTGAATGCAAAGGAAAGGTTTCCACAAAAGGTACTAAAAGACCCTAGAGAAATATGTTCCTTGCAATCTCAGGTATTGAAAAGAAGACCCTTCCTTATTTGTCTGCTTGCACAGTCTCCATAGGACAGAATTTTAAATAGCTTATTTCCCCAAATTTAAACCCATGATTAATGTTTTCCWAGAAGGTTCCAGAAATCACAGTTAACTTTATTTGTCTCCAAATGTAACATTCTAAGAAAAAAGCATTTTTTAGGCCACCCATTATGTCAAATTCTGGATCTTTTAATTTAGTTCAGATGGAGGCACTCAGAATTAATACATACTTTTGAAGWTGATGATACATATTGCACAAGAGCAGATGTGTCAAAGGGACCTATGCAAAACTTTTCTCAACTGCCAGTGAGAGGAYGTTAATGATGTGATTGTGAGCAACTACATTGTTTTAACATAGCTGCTTGGAGATTTTAACCTATAACATGGTAGGTACAACCATGATAATGGTAAGCAAGAAAAATGCATGACATAGCAATTACAGTAACAATAATAGTATCGCTTTGTGTATCTTTATTCCAAATGCTAGAAAAAGGAAGGACTATTGTCACACACACAAAAAGATCTAGAATGTTTTATAACACAAATCAGCTCAAGATAAAACTGAGGTCAAATGTGTGAGGATGAAATAGCTTGCACAGAAAGCTTGCAAACTATTTCCTACTCTCCAGACTTGAAAATGTCAGAGAAGAACATGTGGCAATTACAGAATCATTTTTATTGCTTTAAAACAACACAGTTTAATTGGTTTGATATAAACATTGGAGCATATCTCAACTATGAGCAAAGCAGTGTACTCAATCATGTTACTTTTAATGGAAATAGTCTTGAAAATAGATTGCATAAAGAACATTTGTCATAATGGCTGGTCYAGCAAATCACGCAAGCACCACTAGATAAATAAGGTAATGAGTCCTGCCACTTGTAACTTAATACTCCAGTGTATTTCATTAGAAGGATCTTAATTTTCATCTGAACGTCTCCGCCTTAACGAGAATGAGACCAGAGTTTGGCTGGAGCCCAGATCAATTTCACGCAATAACAACAGAAACCATCTCAAACTTAGCCTTTCCAGTAATTGAACTATATAATATGTTAAAAAAAAGAGGAAACACACAAACAAGCCAACAACTTAATCTCTATCCTAAACTATACTTTAAAACCATTGTTTCAGGAGTCTTGAAAACATGATCAGTGAAGAAATTGAGCTTTTGAGGCAGTGGCTGTTTCTGATACAAAATGTTGGAAGAGATTAGTGAAATAGCTTTTGYGTTTTTCATGCTGATTCCGCTGGAGATGTGTTGAAAGCCATAAAGATATGCTTCTTTCTCCAACTCATTTATTTCACATATACAATAATTTGCGGTCAATAAATCTAGGATGGATTTGCATGGTAAGGCATTGGTGTGGCAAACGGAATGGATAATAACTTTATCCATAATGTGGTTGCGGTATTTTTATAATCAGTTTCGTGATGTGATATTACTGGAGAGTATCATCAACCAGTGTTCAATATTAAACAAAGTTTTCCAAAGCAACACATGCTATGTACTAATTCATGTCATCAGAGATCCATCTTCTGGTCTATGAGGCTCATCTTGTGTGCACATGGCTTCATGGAGATGATAGCACAGAGAAATTTACTTTTACAGTTCTRTAGCTGGGTACTCCAGATGGATCATTTTATTATAGCAGGATATTTTACCAAGAAGRAAATAATTCCTTCACAAGCCAGAGTTGTCTTGACTTTGCAAGATAAAACTTGTGGAACGGTGGAAACTTCTGAGATCTTTAATGAGAAATAAAAACTTTAAAATAACAATTGCAGTAGAGACTATTAACAAAACATTAGTTTACTTCTTTCATGTGTTCATTTGTATGTTTAATGTCTTATAAAAAGCAGAATCTTTAAATTAAAGATGTACTTTCCTTAGAAATATCTTTCACAGAAAAAAACCATTGAAATCCAGTAATTTTAAAAATAACAGAAAAAAAATTGAAATCCAGTCATTTAAAAAAAACAGAGTTAAATATTTGTTAAAAATTATTTACAGTTCAAATCTTAGTAGAATGGTCTACTCAAATGCAAAACTTTGAGACTTGAGAAATCTTGCATCTGACTGAGTTAGTCACAGGTTTAAGTTTAAGTACGGCCTACAATATTCAAGMACTATCAGCTGTCAAGAAGGTTTAGCTTACACAGCATCTGACAACATGCTTCCCTAGATACCTGTTTTTCTTGGAGGTCGTTCTTTAAAGTTTGAATTGTGCTAGAGAACAAAACTTGGCTCTCCCKGATTCTGGATTGTGCTGTCTGTCCTACTCCTTACAAAATTTCAACACACATGGGCGCAGATCCAGCAAAGCATGTGCATAATTTGAAACCCATGAATAACTCCAGTTAAAGCTGCCAAAGATGGTAGGATGAACAGAGAAACCACTGAATTTCAGAGCAAAAATACAGGATGAAACTGTGTCCTCAAACACAAGACTGCAAACTTTAGAAGGGTACTCACTCAGCACTTGTCAAAAAAGATGTTGCTTTTCAAGTTATTCACATAAATCACTATGGTATCTGAAATTCATTGAACAATTCATGAGAAATATATTTGCATTTGATTTTCCTTTTCTTAAGCTTCTGTTTATTGCAACTTTTAACTCCCGTGGGAGACTGGACTGAACTGTATATGTAATGTTTTCTTCTTCAGGAAAATCATTAGACTTGTATCACCAAGCATTGGGCAGAAAGTGGAAATATTTTTAAAGGTCAAATCATAAAACTGTAAAGTCTGGAGGAATTTATCTCTAGGGAGTTACACCAAGTGTACCACTCCCTTGTATGAAAAMTTAATTGATGTCACTCGGTTGAAATTATTATCTCTTGAGACAAAATTTGATATGACGTTTTGTAAGATATCTGAGTAAAATACATTTTTTGGATCAGATTTTAAGCCCAGCTTGYAGTATCACAATCGCCCATTGTAAAAATGATTATTATATCACAGCCAAAGGATTATGATGTCAGGTGGGGAATAAGTGCAGAAGCAGATAAATTCTTAGGAAACAACCGTGATTCTGTTTTAAAATGTCGTCTTCAGAAAGAACAACCAGAAGAAGTACAGGCAAATAAATTGCACAGAAGAGCACTTGTTTCCAAACAAGATATTTCATAAGTTTTCCATAAGGTGACAGCTGCTTTTTAAAGCACCACATTCTGTTCTCTGTTACATCAGCATGAATCCAGAGGAATTACATTTGATTGTTTTTTGCTAGGAACTGACATCAGGGCAACTGGAAGTAAAATTTGGTTTTAATACATTTTCTCAGAAATAGAACCCGTTTCTTCCCCTCAAAATAGAGAAGGGGGAATTACCACACGTCATATGATGTCATGTRTCATTCAACACTTTGGAAGAAAAATGGAAAGCAAAATTCATTTGAAGGCTGCTGTTTTTTCCCTCTTCTCCTTCCAATTTCCACAATTTGTTGTGAAAGCCCCTKTTGCAGAAGCACAAAATGGACCTTTTGGGCACAAGGCAGCTCTCCTAACAGCTGGGTCTGCCACCACAATAAAACCTTTAAAGACACTAACTCTAGGCTTAGGCACACTGCTCCTGTCGTTAGCAACATTATGCAAAGAGTTTCAAGGCTCTTTATCAACAGGTAAAAGGGTGTTTAGAACAAAATTGTCATTGGCAAACTTAAGTCTGAAATGGACTACTGCTCCAAATGGTAAAGACTGAGTTTGCATGCATCAGCTTTTGCAATTTCATCCTGGAGTCACAGTGTTTTCCTTAACTTTGTTCTGTGGTGGAGCGGGCAGAGGAGAGTGAGGTTTCAGTCACTAAAAGCAAATGACAAGCAGCTTCAGAATCTAAGAACTCACACACYAACCTGCTGCCTTCATTTGTATTCAACAGATGCCTTGATTTTTCCCCCTCACTGCCTAGTCTGTGCTGATCAGTATAAACAATGGAATTTTTGTCTTTATRAACATATTTTTGTTCTGTTTCACTTGAAGGTAGAGACAAACATTTAAAAAAATAGAAGAAAAGCAATCAACATTTATAATTTGAAAAATTAATAGATAAAGCTTTAAGGAATAATTAAGATATTTAAGAATTTGGCTGAGAGATTCATTAAACTAGTACATGATGTTATAAGGTTTAAACAGAAAGAAAAAGAAACAGCAAAAAAATAAAACCTGAAGGATTAATCTGTGAGGTACTGTAAAATGCCAGGGGAAATGAAAATGGCTAATTATGCTAATTTTATTTTATACTATCAATGTGGAACATGTATTGTCTTTATGTGTATATATATAGATACATAGTGTGCCTATATGAGTCCAGCCTTTCCCCATGACTATTCTGGTATAATAAAACATATCTTTTACTTCAACTACTTTGCATGCACAGAAAAGCTGGCTTATCAGTACATAATTTTTTTTCCTTTCTAGTCTGATCAAAGTCACTAAGGTGTTGCTAAGTAGCTAATTCTGGTCCAGAATCAAGAATTTTCATTGTTGTGGGAAATATTTTCTGGCAGTACCAGCATCTTTGTCTTTCCTTCTCCTCAGTTAAAGGGAATAGGGCAGTCTCTGAGAGAGCAAAAAGATGTTTTACAGTGTCAGAAGGTCTCCATTATCATATGATCTCCAGCAAGGTGTCAGGCTGACTTGGTGCAGCACTCCTCCCTACTTCTGGCCATATGTTCCCTTTCCTTTGCCACTTTTACCACCTCTACCACTGCTGTTAGTCCTTGGCCACTGGGTGAGATACTCCAGGGAGTTCTGAGCAGCTTCATATCCTGCCTGGAGAGAAAAGAGGGAAGAGGTACTGCAGCTGTTCTGACTTGGGTTTGACTGCACTTCCCCATAGACCAAATTCTGGTATAAAAAAACCTCACAGTAAGTCAGGGATGTTTGTTTTATTACCTGATGCTCTTTATAGTAATTCTCTCTATGTGCACATAAAATTGTCAAAATAGCAAAGTATTTGAAGCATTTCTAGAATGCCTGAGAAACAGAAATCAAGCTGGGTCTTCATCTATTTTTCTAAAAACTTGCTCCAATTGTATGTGTGTGTGCATGTGTCCAACCTACACTTGGATTTCCACAAACAWGATTTATGTGACTGACTCGTTCAGCTCCATCCTAACTTTGTTTTGGATTTCAACACTTCACTTTCTTTACAGTGTCTACATTTACCTGCTTAAAATATCACRAAGTCTGATGTCAGAAAAGCAAATAAAAAAATAATGTAGTGCAAAGATTTTCTGAAATAGTTACAAATGATATCTAGAGGAGGGATAAAGTTCCCCTCCCCTGCTGAAATCCCTATTCACTGGGGCTTCAGAGGGGGAAAAGTTAGTGAAAGCTTTCTTAAAGCTTGTTTTTCTTTGAATTCCCCCCTCTCCTCTTCTAGCACACACTTGYACATATTGCTGACTCAAAAAGCATTCCCAGAGGTCAAATTATTGAAAGCTCGACCAAGTTTTCCTAAGTGATCACAGTTTACTTACCATTCCCAGTTTCCACAGGCTATCTGAGCAGTGATTAAATTCCTATCAGTTTTGGCATCTTTAGCCCCTATGTTTGTGTGATATTGTTTGATCTTCCAAAGACAATTTGCACCCACACACTCTGTTCAACAGAATCCAACTTGCAATTCGTCTACAAAAAGAAATCCTCATTAAAAAGTTTTTCAGTCTAGAATGTCGAGTAGGGCATATGTACAAAGATGATCCTTGGTGATTACATTTTTGTTGGTTTAATATCTTTGTCATACATTAATGAACCACTCAGAGCCAAAAAAAAAAAAAAAAAAAAAAAAAAAAAAAAAAAAAAAAAAAAAAAAAAAAAAAAAAAAAAAGGAGACAAAACAAAGGTCCAGAAAAGAATGATGACCACACCCCATGTTGCACATGAGTGCTTGTGGCTTGCTGCAATTCACCTGGACTATTTAAAAGTCTGTGATGAATGGGTGGCACAAAAGATAGTGTTGTGTCTTTCAAGCCTCTGACAGTTGGCAGTAAAGGTTACTAAGCAAAATTACACAGGGCCAAAAGGTTGGCCATGACGGATCCCAGATACAATAGAACTGGGGATTTTCTGTATACCARGTGATAAGGAGGGACTTTTAGAGTTGACAGGAATGACTTGCATACTATGACAAATGAAGAGGTAAGGATGTGGCTGTTGGCATAGTACATGAGAAATGCGGGATCGATTTCTCGCCATGTTAACGTCTTAGTGTGTGGCCTTAAGGAAATCCCTTAGGTTCAGACCTTGAAAGGTATACACAGGTCTAAAGACACATATCAGAACATAAGAGGACTTTCAAACAGAAAATTCTGACCTGATCTATGTCTCATTATTTTTTATCATAGTGGTTTGTTGGGTTTTTTGCAGGAAAATAGTTTATGTATCATCACTTGTTCCAGTTTGGGGAAAAAAGTGGGTGATAAAACCTGAAATTGGATTTGAAGGCCAGAGTAGCCGAATGTGTAATGCATTTGTGTGTAATACACCTTGCAAGGTGTCTCTACAGCCAGCAGAGGAGATAAGGACAAAACTGTGTCTTTCCAGAGATCCACCAACCATTACATGTGTTGGGATAGAGAAGCAAGTGATTYTGCAGCTGGTCATTTGGGAGGAGACCTTCCGGGTTGATTAAACATCCCCCAACAAAGTTCAGTCTATCAGGCCCAGAATAGGTTTTAAGGAGCCAAAAGTTTCATAGCTGCTGTTGCTTTGGTTGTCCCTTTATAATGATTTTTCTTAAATTGGCTTTTTTTTTTTTCGAAAGAATTAGAACATCAAATATTTCTTTGCATTTCCCTCATCTCCTGTAAAAAAAACATATGTCCTTATTTCCTCAGTGAAGGCCCAACAGCCAATAAACACAGGCAATTAGAGGGACAGAAGTCTCTGTGCTTGGAAGTGAAAAGACTTGCAAGTTTTGCTCAATTTGTGTGAGTACCCTGGAATTGATCCATTGAATACAGAAGCTACTGACCCATACCAGGAGTTGGGGAAAATAAACTTTTTTTTAACTCTTATTAAAGTCACATGCATGGCACTGAGCTGTTAAGGTGGGTTCCTTAGCATGACTCTTGGTATCACAGGTGCTGCACATCTGTGTGTGAGATGAACATCAGGCAGCAGAGGCCAAGGGAATGRAAAAGGTTTGTTTAGGTCTGAAGAGCAATCTGAAAACGTTGCTGCTCAGACAGGCATGTAACCTGTCTACAGAACAGGATGCAAAGAAAWTTTTTGAAGAATTTGATGAGGTGTTTAATAGACCTGAACGCATTGTGAATAAAACACATCATACTGATACAGATCCCGTTATGCTGCCAAAAGTACTAGCATCACATAGAGTACAGTCTCATTAGTCCTGAGAAATGAAGGAAAAGTTGATTGTGACAAGATGGTAAGATGCAGYGCTGTTGAGAGAACACAGACACTGACTGGTGTGGTTAGCAACCCAATCACAGACAATAATAAGAAATGTTACGGATTTATGTAGATTGAGGAGATCTGAATAAGGCTACCAAATGCAAYACAGCCCAAGGGAGTGCTGGGAAAAGGCATGTCTAGACTTCCAAAACCAAGAATATTTCCAGATCTAAATGCAAGCCTGTGAGTTTGGCAACTCCAGCTCGATAAAATTTTAACCTGCATATCTCTTTCTGC